>NC_046157.1:179331676-179632509 GCF_011064425.1 Rattus rattus
TAGGTTCTGTTTCCTACTCAACAAGACATAGAACTATAGCTTCCAGATACACAGAACCATGGAAGGTAACTGCAGCGTTCTGCTCACGCTGGGACACCAGCATGCTTATATCTCAGTTTCTCATTCATACTCATGCTTGCACTTGTTTGGCCAGCATCTTTCCTCTTGCGTCTTGATATCGACGCCACCAAATGAGGGAGGGGATGAGGGCAGAGGAAGGCTGCATCCTCCTTCAACACAACTGATCACTCATCCTGCCATCATAGTTTATCAAGATATTTTCTACATTTTCGACTTGGTGACCCTGGTCAAGCCTCATTGGGTCTACAGGCCTTTACTGGGCATTATAATTCTGCTTATGTTACTCTAGTTACATTAAAATTCAGTCAACTCCAGACTTGAAAGATTTGAACAAAAATTAAGTACAATGAAACGCAAATATGCCCTTTGGTGATCCTGAACGGGAATGGCTGCCATAGGCTTATGTATTTGAATACTTGGTTCTCAGTTGGCAGAACTTCTTGGGAAGGATCAGGATGCGTGGCCTGCTTGGAGGAGGTATGCCACTGGGGTGGGCTTTGATATTTCAAAAGCTCATGCCACTCCTTAGTTTGCTCTGTCTTGTGATCACCAGCACCTTTCCCCCTTGGATTTAGAGATGCCTTGTTGGTTCTGACATGATTCCACTTTTACCAAACTACAAAGGGACAGTTACTTTACATGCCCATCCACAATAAACACAGATCCTCATCACAATCACCCTTCACTTGCTTAACATTTGGAACTTAATATTTAGTTCTGACATTGGCCTAGGAAGTGATGATTAATCAGAAAGTCTAGCAGGGTAGCAGGTAGTTCCAATGATGAGGATCTTAAAATTTGAAAATATAACTGTTAGATTTTTTTTTAATTTTTGAAATTATAATATAATTATATCATTTCCTCCTTCCTTTTTCTCCCTCCACATTCTCCTTTATCCCCTTCCTCATTCTCTTTCCGATGTGTGGCCCCCTTTTATTAACTGTTGTCGATAGACTTAAATACATGAGTGCAACCCGGTGAGTCTATACAGTGTTACTTGTATGCATATGATGTTAGGGCAGATGACTTGGTATTAGTAACAAGTTCATGTGAGCATCCCTGGAGAAGAGCATTTCTACTGCTTGCAGCCTTGCTCAGTCACCTGTAGTTCTCTGTATAGGATGTGGCCTTGTGGGCTTCCGCTTGTCTGCTTTATCATGTTATCGTTGTTTAGCTCATGTTTAGGCACTCATGCTGGTGACACCTCATGGGTGTAGCTTCTGATATTTCTAGGAGACACCGTCTCATAGAAAACCCCATGCCTCTATGGCTTAAGATTTTTTTTAAACCCGTATTCTGAAAGAATTACATTGGGAACAACAGTTATGCTGTAGTAGATGTATCAGTTGGGACTGAGCTCCACAACTCTACATTTTATTGGTTGTTTCTCCAATGATGGCATTTGTGTGTTGCAATGAGAAGTTTTCTCAATGAGAGGGAAGACCTGCACTTACCAGTGTGCATGAGGGCAAATATTTAGAATGCAAGATTACACTTAGTAAAGTGGTTTAGTAAGGTGACAAGATCCATGACTTCACTAGCCCAGGCTAGGCTTCAAGGACCAGGTACAATTTCCCTATTATTGAGCAAGCCTTAAGTCCTCTTGGTTACTGTATGCCTCTACTGTGCCACACTGGTCATTGTGGTTCCTGGGTGTCATAGCTGAATAGGACCATTGATTGTTTCCCTCCTTTGGAAGATATCATCAGCACTCCTTCCATTCCAAGATGAACTAGATTTCCATTTAATAACATATGCGATAGAACAGGATGCTTTTGTCTCTCTGGGACTGAGTTTTCCCATTCGCTATAATTAATAGCATCTATTAGTCAGCAAACTTTATTATTTGATTTTTTTGTTGCTGAGTATTATTTAATTATTTATATGTGCTATATACACTTTCTTATTTATTAAGCTTCTGATGGACATCTAGATTGATTCTATTTCATCCCTAATGAGAATAGAGATGCAATGAAGATGGATATGAAAGTGTCTTGGTGTGATACACCGTATGTTAGGTATGGGCTGGGGCTTGGTGTAGCCAGGTCCTTTAGCCGTTCTGTTTGTGTTGCTTGAAGAACTTGCAGGCTGATGTTAAAGTGGCTTCTTTACATGCCCATCCACAATAAACACAGATTCTCCTTGTTCCACATTCAGAGCACTGTTTGTTTTCCTTTGTATTCCTGATGATGGCTGTTCAGAAGCTGTCAGGTATGATCTTCAGTTAGTTTCAATTTGTCTTTACCTGGTGGCTAAAGCTGTCGAGCATCTTTTAAAATGTTTCCTAGCCATTCGCATACTTCTGGGAACGCTTCTTTCATTTCCATTGCCTGTTTCTAATGGGCTGTTTATCTTCTTGCCCTTTAGAGGGTTTTGTTAGCGCTTTGTACCCTCTGAATAGTAATCCTCCATTGGGTGAATACCTGCAAGATTTTCTCCTGATCTCTGGGCTCCCTATTGGTTTCTTTCACATTTCCTTAGCTTCTTACTTTTATGAGATCCTATTTATTTATTGTTGGGAATATTCCCTTTCTGCGTTATCAGACTCTTATACAGAAAGCTCTTCCATGTGCTTATCAATTGAAGAATGTTCCTCTAGCAATTTCAGGGCCTGATTTTATATTGAAATTCTCATTCCATTTGTAGTTGAGCTTTGTCCATAATGAGGCATACAGTTCTACTTTCATTTTTCTCTGTGTTGAAATCCACTTGTCCCAGCACCAATTTATTTTGTTCTATTTTTAAAGTGTCTTTACTATTTGAGAATCTCGTGCATTTGCACAATGCGTTTTGGTGGAATTCACCCCCACTCCCCTCTGCTGCAATTCTTCCCCAATTCTCACCACCATTTCCTCCCCAGTTCATGGATTCCAATTTAAAATGTCTTAGTCCACTGTGTGTGCATATATGTAGCACGTCAACTAGAACACGAGTAGCCTCTGAGAGGGCACATTCCTGAAGAAAACTGCCTCCTATCCCAGCAGCCAGCACTAACCAATAATTCTGCAGCCACAGTTTAGAGTGTGTAATCACTTTCTCAATCCATGTGGGGCTTTGTCGGATTTGATCCTGCACAAATCCTGTGCATGGAGTTGCATATGTATTCACATGTGTTCCCATGGGCAGTTTTCTGCTGTGTCCAGAAAATGCTATTTCACTGTACTCATGCACTGGCTCTGGCTCTTGTGGTCTTTCTACCTCCTCTTCCGCAATGACCTCTGAACCTTGAGAGGGCACAGTGTGTTATACATGTCCCATTTAGGGCCAGGTACTCTACTCCATAGTCTCGTATCCTCTGCATGTTGAGCCATCATCAGCTTCTCTGTTAAGCATCAGCTAATGTAAAAAGAATCTTCTCTGATAAGGGCACAGGAAGGTAGTAATCTATGGGTATATGTATATATCATTAGGAGTTGTGATACTATTATATCCATTCATAATATAATAATAATATAATATAATATAATAATAGTAGCTTCTCCTCCAGGGCCAATACCTACCCAGCCATGGGTCCTTGTCCCTGATGGAACAAGCATGAGTTCTAAATTACAGAGTAGACCTTAAGTCCAATCACTAAGTAGTTGGTTACTTCCATATTACTCATGTCACAATCTCACAAGTGGGCATGACTTAGCGAGCCACTTGTTATTGTGGCTTGATGGATTGATTGGTGGTCACTATTCTCCCATTGTAGCATCCATAGCACCTTCTAGCAGTGTGAAAGCTAACCAGTAAGAATGGACGATGCTTCTGGGTTGGTACCAGCTTACTTTCCCTGGGTGATTTGAGCAATGTGTTGTCTGTAGCAATGAGATCTCATTATCAAGGTCTGAAGGATAACTAGGAGCAATATTAATAGCCTGAAATGTTCGTGTGGTTCTAGGGGGCCCCACTGACGAACAATCCAAAATGAAGTAATCTCCCTGTGGTGGTTTGAATAGGAATAGTTCCCACAGACTCATTAATATAAATGCTTGGTCCATAGGGAGTTGCACTGTTAAGAGGTGTGGCCTTGTTGGGTTAGGTTGGGTCTTGGTAGAGGAAGTGTGTCACTGTGAGAGAGGGCCTTGAGGTCTCCTATGCTCAAGTTCTGCCCAGTGTGACACAGTCTCCTCCTGGCTGCCTTTGGATCCAGAAAGAGAGCTTTTGGCTTACCCAGCACCTCTATACAGCCGTGTTTCATGCCATGATAATAATGGCCTCTATAACTATAAGCCAGCCCCAATTAAATGTTTTCCTTTATAAGAGTTGCTTTGGTTATGGTGTCTCTTCACAACAATAAAACTCTAACTAAGACATTCCCATAGTATTCATTTTGCTTGGGATTTCTTTGGATATCCTTGGTCTTTTGTGAATCCGCACAAATATTTGAATTTTTGTATGTCTGTTGATAAGTGCATGGGATTATGATTGGACTTGGATTGTTTTCATGATGCCAAAAGGTATTACACTGTATGCTGGGGGTAGCCAGTGGGGGACACACCACTAATCTTACCCAGTACTGGACAATAAATTCTGAAATACCAACCTGTCATGAAAGGTGTGCCCATAGGCCCAATAATTATAGGGTAACTAACAGCTTTCTGACTAGTTATAAGGCCTAATCAATAAGAGATAATTTATTCCTAATACTGAATCATGGTCAAATGTCCATAACTGGAGGATGTCATGGCCCCTAGAGTAGAACTGCTATTATTATTTTGCAGTTAAATTGCCTTCTAAATATATGCTTAGACCTGTAGACCTGAGTTGCTCTCATGCTTGGGCAGAGAAGCTTGTTAGAGGAAGACAGGCTAGGGGAGATGTGGAGAGAGCAGGTGAAGAAAAATAGGGAGATAGAATGTACCTGTTTGAAATTCTGAAAAACTAAAGAAAATATTGAACAGTAAACATATGCATGCATTTGAAATATATATATATATACACATATATACAAATATATATTCAAAATATTTGCATATATATCTATATTTGTAATATGTGTGCAGTATGTGTGGGTTCACTAGAGTGGTTAATAGATCCATGTGACCTTTCAGACTTGAAATATAGATCTTGCAGCTGACAAACCAAATTTCAATTTAATTTAATTTATGTTTAAGTAAGCACATGAGGCTGGTAACCACTGTGTTGAGTAATCATTGTTCCTCACCGTCATGACCCAGAAGCTGCATGTTCCATTTAACAGAGATGTTGATGAGTTTGCTGATACATACAAAATGTACACATATGAAAGAGAAAGATAAAAAGAAGGACGTGTGAAAAGAACTGAGGGTGGTGGATGTTTTTTGGTAACTAGGACTTGGTAATGCTAGGTGAAACAAAGGGGAATAATTTCTCTGTTTGGATTGGAATCTTTATGATTTCACAAGAAATTCAGAGCATGCACCATGTCTGAGTTTAGGCACATTCTCCTAGCTTATCTGCCACGGTTTAAGAAATTTTGGATAAAGTTGGTAAATAATGCAAAAATCTTTCCTTTCCTTCACTGTCCACACAGTCAACCATCACCTCTTATGATACCCAGTTCTTAAATAATTTCCTCATTCCCTCATTCCTTACTTCTTACAGTGAGTTTTAATGGTTACCATAATAAAATAACACTAAGTGAGTGGGCTCAACACTGTAAATGTATTTTCATATAGCCCTCAATGTTAAAACTATCCGTTTGGCATTCCCATGGTGTCTTTGTTACTGTTCTAATGCTGTGAAGAGACACGGTGATATAGAATAGAGCAGTGTGGGATCGCAAAGGCAGGCAGCAGGTAGGGTGCTGGAGATATGTCTGATACCTCACTTCTGAGTCACATGTTGTATGTTGGGGGTGCGTGGCGGGGGGGGGGAGAGAGAGAGAGAGAGAGAGAGAGAGAGAGAGAGAGAGAGAGAGAGAGAGAGAGAGACAGAGAGAGAGAGAGACAGAGAGAGAGAGAGGGCAGGCCGGCTCTGTGTGGGCTTTGAATCCTACTTCCAGCAACATACTTCTTCCAGCAATAAGTCCACACTTATTCCAATAAGGACACACCTCCTAATCCTTCCACTTCTTTGTGACTAAGCATTCAAATATATGAGCCTGTAGTGACCATTCTCATTCAAAACAACCACAAATGGAAGTATTTTAAACACCCCAGGAAATCTATTTTCAATTTTGCATATTAGAACCGAGATGTGTTTCTTTTGAGTGATTCTTCTGGTGTGGCCATGTACAATTGGAAAGAGTTTTACTCATTTATTTGTTCCTGAGTGCTAATTGCACTGATGGATCAAGTCCACACAGACTGTTCAGTTCAGTGACATGAAGCACTAAGGATGTTTTTCAGTACTAGCATTCAAAACTAAATAAAACATAATTTCTGTCTTAGTTTAGTAGTTGAATTCGTAAGCACAGACCTGTGAGAAAAATAAATTATAATTCACTGTGAAGATGGTAGGTACTAAATATTTCACCAGCTTCTCTATAAGTCATATCCACCTAAAGAAAAATTTGATATGTGCAGCCGTGACCTTCTATATTTTCTTCATAAAACTGCCTATCTGGGGATTCTTCCTATGTTATTCATCATTTATGTATTTCCCAGAAGTCACTGGAATGTAGCCAGCACCCCTTACACTTGCTTAAAATTCTGTAAACCTCAGAGATGGACTGTCAGCTCTAGATACAAGCACACTGCCCACATTTCAGTACCAGGGTTTTCTGCTAGGCTGTGTGCTTTCTTGGTCTTGTCTTGGATGTCTCACATTTAGCTGTCCATTTATCCTTATTGTTCACACACCTACACCCCATGCATTTTCCCAGCATTTTCTAATTCTTTCATTTATCCTCTGATTGGTTTTTTAATCTCAGCTCCCCCATAATCCCTAAGTCATTGGACACCCTAAAAAGCTAAGGTTAGACCTTATGTTCCCCTGTATTTGTCCGGAACTCCTTCTTATTCATATTTTCTTCAATTTCTGCATAAATTTCAGGTAGAACTGATTTCTAAAGTCATACATTACAATATGCATCTCCCAAAAAATAACAAATTTTTTCTACTCAAGTCTGACTGAGCTGAAATTATTTCATTTTCAGTTCATGGCTTCCATTTCCTGGACTACTGCATAAGAAAGTATAAATTCTTCCCTGCAGCCCTTTTTTGCTGTTATTTTCTGGTAGAACTGCAGTCTATTTGACCACATGTACTTGATCAGCCAGTGTCACCATTGTGGAAAAGAACTTAGAGCATCACCAGGCAGAACTGAGAGACTGCATCCCCTGCTCCAGAGAGACACTGTTGACCTTGAGGAAATCACATACACTTCTCTGAAGCTACAGTTCTGGATTTGCAGGGAGTTGCAACAACCCAAGTGCTAATTTTCTTTAGCAAGCTTGAGAAGTCATGTGACAAAATGCTTATCATGATGCCTAGTGCACGTCCATCACAGAAGGACTAAGTGCTAACTAACTGAGAGGATTAAGCTCTACATGGCCACTAAACATCTTCCAGAGGCACTCCCACACCTGCATCATCTCCTTCTCCTTTATCCTGTCTTTCAGGATGTCTATGCTGTACTTATGGATCCCATGACATTAATTGTTCATAGATTTCATTTAAAATGACAATTTAGAATTTACATGGCTATTTATCTTACCTAAACATGATTTGTTGAACCATGTCTCTAGCAAGTGTTGACTGGGAAGTTCCAATGAGTTCTTTTTTGAGCAAAGGTGTTTTCTAGTATATGGTGATGTGCATATCCCCATACTCTTCTCTTCCTGCATAGCTCCCATACAAACATCAAACCTACATGTCAACATCATCGAGATTGCTCCTTTGTCCTTGGGTTTAATATGAGTCATGTGAACGTCCAGGTCATACTTTGGATCTTGGATGAACTTCAAGGATATTACTTGTAAGTGATAGAACCCATAGGGTGTAAGAGGAAGTAGGGATTTGGTTGATGCAGAAGATGAGTTGACAGGGGTTATTGATGTTCAGGTCCTTCCCCTCTCTCTCTTTGGTCCTTAGTTGTGGGAGGACTCCTCTGCCATGCAGTCTCATCATAATGCACCATACAAGTCCAAAGTAACAGGGACAAGTGATCATGATCTGAAGTCTCTGAACCCATAAACCCTTTCAAGTTGACAGACGCAGGTATTTGTTACAGTGATGTGAAACTATAAATCACAACTTTTGTTCTGATTTGTCATTAAGATAAACTATAACATCTCCTTTCAATACCTTTCCTCTTTGGTGCAGAATTTAAAATTCATTGAGTAAGTTGGTATCACAGGACCTGGAAGACCTTACCAAATCACTGTTACTTTAGAGCATGTGTTCTAGTTGGTGGGAGCAATCCAATGGCAAATATTTTTTACAAGGTGAACTATAAAAAACAAGTCTCTGCTATGAGAAGGGAAATGAAGAAGTGTAGCTTTAATTCTTTCAAAATCTATTTTTAATGATAGTTCTTAAAACATTTTAATCTCCCTTTTAATCCACCACCCACTAGAGGTAGTGGAAAAGAAAAGATACAGGGGGAGGGGAAGTGGACCTGTTTAGAGAGGATCTTTGGAGCAACTCCCATCTGTATCTCCTGGAAGTCACCAATTCAGTTTGCAGGTCAGCAGCAGCAGCTTGATCCACTCGCAAACTCTTCACAGATACATCAGCAGTCTAATTCAGTAGAATTGGGATAACAAACACAGTCCAGCAGCAGTGGCACTACCTGGCAGAGACAGCCAGGTCTCACCCTTGGCACTGGTCAGCAGGATGGATGTGGAGAGACTCCAGGAAAAGTTCGCAGCTGTGCCTCTCTCAGCAAATCGAAGATCAGTGAAGACGCGAGACCCACAAGCATTGCACAACTAGCTCTATAAACAAGTCTAGCTCAACTTTCACCACACTGACTCAGCACGTGTCTCGCCACAGGTCATGCATCTGTCTCAGCTGACATCACCCTGTAACTCAGCCCAAGTCTGTGGAAGTGGCAAGAAACTGCGGCCACCAGAAGTTTTTTGGTGTGTTGGAATTCTGATGAACGCAGCTCAACTACACAGTGTAAGGTGGACACTACATGTGTGTTGTTACCAAAGCATCCTTCATCACACATCCTTTCAGTGCTTACTTTAGAAAAACATCCTTTTTCCTGTGTCTGCTTCAGTGAGGAGTTCCTTTATGAATCTGCCTTAGCCTTTCACCTTGTCCACATCGGCGAAACATTCTAACACAAACACCAACAAAACACCCGTTCAACACAACTGACTTTCCAAAGAAGCCTTCAGTTTCCACTTCAAAGAAGTCAAGTATAAGATTGAGGGTTTTAGACCTAGAATTTCAGACAAGGTTGTGAAGGTATAACCTTTGAGACATAAGTGTATCTGATGGGAGACTATTCAGACCCAGGAGAGAGTATACGGAGAAGCCAGGCATGAAATCACCCTGAGTGCAGGTTGCCAAAGAAGAAAGGCCATGGGGGAGAGCCACATGGGTAGTAGGATGTGCACTAGACGGTGCCTTTGGGGTTGCTCACATGAGATTGCTCCTTCACCCCCAATAAACTGATACTTCTGGAAGCCTCCAAGAAAAGACAGCATTCCAGACATGGAGTTTGAAGTTGGTTGCTTTAATGCTAATTGAGAATTCTGTTTCAGCCTTTTAATACATATCTTTATTTTGTTAATGACAAGTATGATTGTGGTGGCTCCATCATATTTACTAATTAAATTCTCTATTTTATACTCTGGTTGAGATAAACTGTAACTCAAACTCCCCTACTGACTGAATGTGTGAAGTGCGTGCATTTCTTAAACATTGTCACTCCAAGTCCACATTTGTAAGATGTAGACTGAACTTGAATGATTTGTGGGAGGAAGGAATGTAAGTAACAGGACATACGAATACAGTGCCCAGCAAGACTAAAATTCTTTTCTTTTAGTTACAGTTTGTCCACACAATATATTCTGATCCTTTCCCCTCCTGTAACTCTTCCCAGATCCTCTCTACCTCCCTTTACACTCTTTATGTTCTCTCTCTCTCTCTCTCTCTCTCTCTCTCTCTCTCTCTCTCTCTCTCTCACACACACACACACACACACACACACACACACACACACACACACACACATACACACACCACCACCACCACCACCACCACCACCACCACACCAACACCACCACCAACAGCAACGACAACAACAACGAACAAAAAGAATAAGAGAGGTCAAAACGAAACAACAAAATCCACTGAGTCCATTTTGTGTTGGCCAACTACTCTTGGGCGTGGGACCTCCTCTGGAGTATTGTTGATATAACCAAGGACACTCCAGTGGAAGACATTGATTTTTCCTTTGCTAACATGCATAGATTGCAAATAGCTCCTTGGTTAATGGAGGGACTCCATGTCTACTCTTTCCACCCACTCAGTGTCTGGGCCCTATGTGGATTGACCTGTGCAGGTCTTCAGCATGCCCCCACGGTCTCTGTGAATCCACGTGTATATATGTAAGACACTATTTCTTTGTGGAGTTATCTGTCACTTCTAGCTCTTACATTCTTCCTACCTCCTCTTCCACATGGATCCCTGAGTTCCGAGAGGAGGGCTTCAGCGAAGACATCCCATTCATGAATCAGAAGTTGCTTTGTTATGGCTTCCAGTTCTAAAATGAAGGACTTGATGGATTCAGAATTCAATTCAGCTACAAGTTATAGGCCTCTTCTGACTCTCCTGTGCATAGTTTTCTGTACTAGGGGAAAGTGGGAACAAAACAGCCTGTGCCTTTCAATTTCTGTTTTTTTCTTCTTTTGTTTTTAATTTTTTTTTTTAATTTTCAACTTTCTTCCTGTTTCAGAATAATCTTGCTGTTGGTGTTCTCACTTTCTTGACACAAGTAGACCCTCCCCACCCCAGGAGGCCCATCTGCCCTTTTCTTTCCTTGTGACTTTCACAAGTTCCTTCTCTGGATGACATTTATAAACTTTCATGTACACTGTCTTCTTAATTGTACATGACAATGAAAGTCACATGAGGAGGCAGGAGGTGTGTCTCCCCAATTACTGGTATGAATAATATAATCCTTTAGCCCTAGGTTACTCATCTCTCAAATAAGCAAACTGCTTGAAGTAAACACTAGGCTTTTCCACTCTAATACTTTTTAAAATTTATATTGACAGTCGATTATCATAGTATCTTGTCCATTCCTTATAAAAATCCTGTGAAGGCGTGTATTATGTTATGATCTCTTACATAAAATACCTTTTCCTCAATGCAAAGTTAAATTATTCCCACTATATAGTAATTGGAGATCTTTAAAAGTACATGACATACAAATGACCCCAAGTTTTCATTATGGAATGATAAAACCTCATGATTTTAATGTTTCTATTACAAAGTTTCCTCATGAGACAGCAGAGTTTCCAGTTTAGTTACCTCAACTTCTGTAATTACTCCTCCCCCACCACAATATACTGCCTTAGTTTGAAAAGTTAATAGATTTGGGAGATCTCACCCATCCTGAACTCTATACAATTTGCTGGTGCCCTGTATATCTCCCTTCTTCCAGATTACTCTAGCAGCGGTCATTATGAGGAATACTGCGCACATCCCAGTTTGGATAAAATCATGGTGGTTCAGAGAGGGTCACAGGATTCCTGGAGTCCTTTAAAGATATTTGTCCAAGATTAGATTTAAAATTACTCTTTGTATGGGTATCATTTTCCTGCCTTTAAAAAAAAAATAGAGTTATTTTCACGCAACAAGTAAGGTAATAGGCCACCAAGTTGATATTTTCCAGATAGTTCTCATCTGGGAAAACCAATCAATGACTTCTAAATGGTAGGCAATGATGAGCATTTTGCTTATACTATCTCAATTTCAGGGCTGAAATACTGAAAATTTGTGTTCAGGAATACAGTCTAAAACACTGCTTCCACAAAATTACATTTCACAAAGGAAACAAAGGACAACCGTGGAAAGAAAACCGCACCATGCCATCTCCCGCCATTCCTACTGAGTTTAAGGCACTTACACAGCATCAGGATTTTGAGGCTGTTCAGACTTTCAAAAAAACATTACACAAATATTCTCCCAAATTGGCCACACACTGAGCAAGTTCAATGACTGCCCTGAACTTGAATGGATCTTTGAAATTGTCAATTACAGCCCAGCTTTAAGGATGCTGGTCAATAGCAGTGATGGGCCAACTTTGTTATTTCTGTTTGGTGCTTTAGGTTAGGAAAGCCAGTACTCAGGCTGCCATCTATAGCTAATGAATCCTGAAACACCTGAGGACTTGGTATCATTTTATTCATATATTACTTGTTGGAAAAAAATTCAACATATACTACAGTAAGTAACTATAGCAAAAAATATGGGCAATGCATTTTTAAGAGCTTTTCTCAAACATTCTGCTTCCACCAGAAACAATAGCATTCAAAACTTGCACAAGCTCTTTGGAAAGCATTAAAGGTTCACTAGAATTCACTGCAAGGGACATGTGAGTATATGTGCTCACTTAGATTTATTCTTCATTCAAACACATTAAAAACATTTCAGCCTTTGACAAAATCGAACACCCCTTCATGTTAAAAGTGGAGTGATCAAGGAAACAATGTGTATTCCTGAACATCATAAACAAAATATACAGCAAGCCTATAGCCAATGTCAAATTAAATGGAGAGAAACTTAAAGCAATTCCACCAAAATCAGGGTCAAGGCTGTACACCCACTCCCTATCTATTCAATATAGTACTTGAAGGTCTAGCCAGAGCAATAATACAACTAAAGGAGATCAAGGAGGTACAAATTGGAAAGGAAGTATCCATAAAATGTATCACTAGTTGTTGATGATATAACAGTTTCTATAAGCAACTCCAAAATTTCTATCAGAGAACTCCTACAGTTGATAAACACCTTCAGTAAAGTAGTTGGATACAAAATTAACTCAAAGACATCAATAGTCCTCCTTTATACAAATGCTCCACCAAACTCCAAGGACAAGTGTTCCACTATGTTCATAGTGGCCTTATTTGTGATAATCAGAAGCTGGAAACAACCCAGATGTTCAAAAACAGAAGAATGGATATAGAAAATGTGGTTCATTTACACAATGGGATACTACTCAGCTATTAAAAACAAGGACATCATGAATTTTGCAGAAACATGGATAGAACTAGAAAATATCATTCGATGTGAGATAACCTAGACCCAAAGGGACAAGCATGGTATGTACTCACTGATAAGTGGATATTAGCTATAAAGTTCAAAATAACCACTCTATAATCTATAGACCCAAAGAAGCAAAAATAACAAGGAAGGTGCAAGGCAGGATGCTTAAATCTCACTCAGTAGACAAAACAGTCATTGGAAGTGGATGGACAGAGGGAACTGTGTGAGATGGGGAGGAGGAGTGGGAATCAGCTGTGAGGAAAGAGGGCCAGGAAAGTGAATGGAAATGGAGCCTGGCAGGGGACCATCTCTAGGACATGCCAGAGACCTGGGGTGGGGGAGACTCCAAGCAGTCTATGAGGGTGACTCTAGCTGAGAGTCCTAGCAGTGATGAATATGGAGCCTGAAATGGCCACCTCCTGTACTCAGGCAGGACTTCCAGTGGTGGGAGGGAGAAACACCAACTCACCCACAAAACCTTCGACTCAAAATGTGTCCTTCTTACAAGAACAAGAAATGAATAGACAAAGGTGCAGAGGGCCACAATAACATTCGCCACCACTAGATGGTGCTGGCTTCCACTGCGCCCCACGTGGAAGGCCAGGATAGCCTCCGCCATTGCAAGATGGCGTCAGCCTTCGCCGTGCCAGCCGGCCCCCTTTCAGGAAATTAACTGTGCGCATGTGCAAGAGTGCTTCGTGCCAGGTCTTTGCCCACTCCGGGGCATGCCTAATGAGATCATGGGTAAAGCAACCAATCAGGTGTGGATGCGCGGCACTAGGGGGTTTATAAGCGCACCATGTTGGTGCGGCCGTGGCTTCTCCTTAAGATTAGAAATAAAGTTTTACATATAGCAAGGATTTCTGAATGTCCGCGTGCTTCTTGCCGGCGGGAGGTCGCGCGCGGGACACAAAGGTGGGGCAGAGTCTGAGGGAATGGCCAACCAATCACTGGCCCAACTTGAGGCCCATCCCGTGGGCAAGAACCAACCCACGACACTATTAATTATACTCTAGTATGCTTTTAGATAGGAGCCTAGCATAACTGTCATCTGAGGGGCTCCACCCAGCAGCTGACTGCAACAGATGAAGAGACCTACAGTTAAACATTGGTCGGAGCTCAGGGGCTCTTGGGAAGAGATGGTGGAAGAAGTGAAGGCACTGAAGGGAATAGGGACTCTACAGGAAGACCAACAGAGTCAAATAACAGGACCCCTGGAGGTCCTAGAGACTGAACCCAACCAAATAAAAAAAGCATATATTAGCTGGACCTAACCCACCACATATGTAGCAGATGAGCAGCTAGCTTGGTCTTCATGATGGTCCCCCAACAACTATAGGATGTACCCTGACTCTGTTGCCTGCCTATAGATCCCATTACCCTCACTGGACTTGCTTGTCTGGTCTCAGTGGGAGAGGATGTTTCTAGTTCTACAGTGACTTGAGGTGCCAAAGTAGATTGGTACCCAGGAGGACCTCCCTATTCTCAGAGGTAAAGGGAAGGAGGTTGTGGAGCTTGGGTATGTGAGAGAGAACTGGGAGGAGAGGGGACCTGTGATCGGAATGTAAGGTGAGTAAATAAATCAATGGAAAAAAAAAAAAAAAAAGAAAAGAAAAAGAAAAATATTACATGAAGACATCCATTTAAAAAGAATTGCAGCAAAGGTTGGTGGAAGCCAAAGAGTCATACATGCTGAACAGTAGAGCAGTTTTAACTCTTAGACAAGGAAGGCAAAAATAGATGACCTGAGCATCCTGGAAATTAATTGAGTCAAGCCAATCCATTCTTACTTTGACCCTTTCCCCTCGAAGAGACATTCTAATTGTGTCCCAAAATAGTTCTCTGTGGTTCCTCTCTCTGCCTTTCCACTGTCATCTCTCCCTTGAGTCAATTCTAACCCTTCCCTCTTCGTAGACACTAAAGAGTCTCTAATCCAGAAAAAAATCCATAATTTCCAGTGGTCAAAGCTTTTCTGCAGCCAGAGGTTGGATCTAGCATTTACCCAACCATCCATTCGTTCACTCACTGACTCCTCTGTTTATTCCAGGCCTTGTTCAGCACGTGCACAGGAGAACAATTACCTCTTTGCTTTCAAATATAAACCACACTGTAAACAGATATGGAGAACAAAATAAAAAAGACAGACAAGTGTAAGGCGTCCTCGCACAGAGCACACTGAACTGTCTTACAGATGTCCTCACGAAGATGTCTAGAATTCTCGGAGGCTTGCATGCCTTTCTATAGAGTCTGCACTGGGGGAAAGTTGCTTGCTTTTACAGATATGTAAATGTTCTTGGAGCTTTGTCCATCACTTTGGGAGAAGTGGTGTCCAGTCTAGTGACTGGATTAGGAAATGTATGGTTAGACCTCTGGCCGTTGGATGTGTCGGAATGGTGTCGTGTATGAACATGAATAAAGTGAGCAGAAACTTGATCTGTTATATAGACTATGGTATGAGAGAGAATCAGACTGATTCCTTCCATGCCCCTGGAACATCACTACAGATCCACCCTTTAGCACCCATGCCTGGAATCCATGGACTTGAAGGCTGCCAGTTACATGGCTAGGAATCAGAGGTTTATTTACTCCTCAGAGTTTGATGTTGGGTGTTTATCTTTATTGTTCTTTACCTCACTGGAACAGGAGCTCACCAATTGCCTGGATTGACTGTCCAGTGAGATATTCACTGAGATATTCCTCTCCACCTCCCAGAACAGTATGCCTTACATCTGTTATTTTATGTGGGTGCTGGGGATTCAAACTCATATTTACACAGCAGGCAGCCCTACCCCTGAGCATCTCTCCATGCCTATCTGTGGGGCTTTATCAAGTTCTCCCAGTCTTCAGGGTCCAGACATGAAGTGAGCAATCTGTGCTCCAAGTCTCCAGCCTGTGTCTCCCTTTACAGATACTGGGACTTGATGGTTCCAAAATGGTGAGAACCAACTTTTTATACTGTCTCTGGTGGTGTCTCCTATTGTTTCTCTAGAGAACCCTGGTGCATTCAGACTTAGCTAACAGTCTATGTTCTGAACAAAATATAGGTCTACCTTCATACCTGAACTCTTAGGCTATTGTTCAATGACACTCCACAGGAAAGGGAAGACCAGGGTGGCAGAACATTCAGAGAAAAGATATCTTACCGGTTACTTTCTATAACTCACAGTGGGGTTTCAAATCCCTTAGCATTTCTTAAAACAATACATTCTTAATAAAAAACATCCTGCAAATATTCAGATATCAGGGACTTGTCCTCATCTCCAGGGAGAAGGGATTGGATGTTTTCTCTACCTCCTGACTATGTTCTCCCCACTATAATACCTACTTTATATTTCAGTTACAGGTGGAACTTTGAAAAACAGTCAAGATGTCTCCTTTGCATCATGGTATAGGCATTCCATTTCTGCTTTGATTAAAGTCAGTTGTGCATTTCAGATGAATGGTCTTGGAGGTGATTGTAAAATGGAAGGAACAGAGTCATGCACCTGCATTTGGAGTTCCTTTAAAACAACCTTACAAACTCTTACGAAGCCTTGGATGTCTTTTCCAGTTCCTTCCTTTCAAGCAGTTCCAGGAGACGCCAGCTCGGATGAACCATCTCTCTCTAACTACATTCTGTTCAAATATTCCCCCACTATGAATTTATGTCTCATTTTAGTGTGGTGGATATAGTGGTTGCGTAGCAACAGTATAGGAAAAGAAACCATCATCAGGTTTTCCCTATGTGCAAACTGAATGCCTGCTTTGCCTGTAGAGCAGAAAAAGCCTTACCGGGCACATGGAGCAAAACCTCAAAGTTGTTTTCTATAAACATAGGGCCCAGGGGTAATTGCCAGGGAGATCAGTTACTCAAGAAAAGAGACAAGGCCACGTAGAGATCTGCGGAATTAAAGGTCAATTTGAATAATGCAACAAACAGAGCTTCACGGGTTGTGTGAGCAAAGCAATTGATCCCTGGCCTTATGGGGTTGGTCATAATTACAAGTCTACTGTTAGAATGGTTGATAGTATGTAGCTGGTTTTCCATTACGGTTCCAAATACTTGTTATGATCGGCATATTTAAGAAGAGATTTATTTTGGCTCCTGGTGTTAGGTCAGTCTATGATGGGTTGGTCTCATTGCTTTCTGGCCAGTGGTTAAACCAGACAATGTGGCAGTAGCATGTGGTAGAACTGTTCACTTCCTGTCTGGGACACAAAAGAGAGGAAGAAGGGCCTCTGGTCCCAATTCCCTTAAAGGCATGGCCATGGTGACTAGATACTCTTTCTCTTAAAGGCATGGCCATGGTGACTAGATACTCTTTCTCTTAAAGGCATGGCCGTGGTGACTAGATAGATACTCTTTCCCTTAAAGGCATGGCCGTGGTGACTAGATACTCTTTCCCTTAAAGGCATGGCCGTGGTGACTAGATACTCTTTCTCTTAAAGGCATGGCCGTGGTGACTAGATACTCTTTCCCTTAAAGGCATGGCCGTGGTGACTAGATACTCTTTCTCTTAAAGGCATGGCCGTGGTGACTAGATACTCTTTCTCTTAAAGGCATGGCCGTGGTGACTAGATACTCTTTCCCTAGGCTGCACATGAGGAAGTGTGCACTGCCTCTACATGGGTTGGGTACTAAGCATTAATGTGGGGGCTCTCGGGAGACAATCTTCTTAGGAGAGTCAACTCTTTTATCTTCAGCTTTTTAAACCTAAAAGTTTAAGACATGATAGAGCCTCAAATTCGTAGTTCTCAAATAAAACATGAATTTTTTTCCAAGAGATTTTGAGATACAACATGTAATGCTATATTAAGCTGCATTTAAAAAAAAGAAACACAAAGTTACATCGATCTTTTATGTTCAGGAAGTGTGTGTCTCCTACTGGAAGGAAGCTCGGCAGCGGAACATTTTCCTGCTCACACAGGCCTTGGGTTTGATCCTTAGTACTAGAAGAAGAAAAAAAGAAAACGTTTAATAGATATTCTTTTGATCGTTCAGACTTGCAAACCTTTGCCTCTGAGGTTATACCTAGATATGTTCTTCCCCATGACAGCTTCCTGGAGGCTTTCCACACACCAGAAAGATGTCCTCTTTCTCCTTTATTCTCAGCATCCTGTTCCTCTCCCCTGCTCCACATCCACTGGGTCCAAGAACTGGGTACAACTTGCCACTAAACACAAGGGTGATTTATAGTTTTCCTTTAGTCTTTTGCTATTTTTGTCTCCTAGGCAACTGAGACATCTTTGCAAACATCAACCCATTTAAGCACCACAGTGACCTCCAGTTACACCAGTATAGTCTTCCTCTATGAACCTGCAATCTGCACAGTTTAAGAAAATATCAACCTGTAGTTGGGACACTGCTTTTGCTGTTGAGCAAGTGCTATTTATTCTCAACTAAGTTGGCTTCTATTGAAAACAGCCATAGCTGCTTGATCCGAATTCTAAGTGTCACTTTGGGCAAGGTCCAAAATATGAGTGTGTGGTTTTCAACACTGTCTGGCCATCTTCCAGAAAAAGAGAGGCTCAATCTCCAGTTAAATTCAGTCTATTGGACTATTCGTCAAACAATTAGACTTCCAGTGGAAGGTAAGAATGTGCAGCTGTTACCATGTGAGCTTTGATTTCACAGGGGCCTTCAGATAACTGGAAATGCTTTATGGCTTTAATTACTTGAAGGAGCAAACTCTTCATCCTTCCATTGTTTTGGTGATTCAGTAACACCATCCTGTAAACAGACTTAATATGTATCTGTTGGTTATACTTTCGTAGAACGATATTGTAAACAAGTGTTTGCAGTAAGAAGAAAGGTAATTTCTGTATGTTACCATTTCAGGGCAAGGACTATGTCATTGTCCTAAGCAAATACGTGGCCTTGACTGTTCTCCTTTGCAATTACTGAAAGAGTTTTACGTTTTACTAGATGCATTAAGAAGGCAAAGGGGAAGGAGGATGGGATTGGGGTTTTGTGGAGGGGAGACCGGGAAAGGGGACAACATTTGAAATGTAAATAAATAAAATCACCAATTAAAAAAAGAATATGTATAATAAGATACTTTAAAATATACAATAAGTATATATGTGCATAAGGTCGATAAATATGTAAATATGAGTATATAAAATATAAATGTATGATTAGATATATATTAATGAAATCTACAACTAGGAAAGCCTTGTGTCATAAACAATGAAACAACATGTCTTCCTTTCCAGTTCAGATGACAAGGACAGGAACTTTTTATGCATTGACAGTATTATCCAGTAGGAACAGAGGCACAGTGAATGCAAACTCCAGACTAAGACTGACAGTCGCTTCTGTCAGTAGTTATTCAACATAAAAAAAATTGTTCGTGCTTTCAGTAAAGGCATTCACAGCAGACTTTTACTCTCATCCAGCAATAACAATATAGATAAATGAATGAACCATGAGGCTCTATTACAATTCCTCAGCGTCATCATTTAGAAATTATATCAGCGTCTAATTTACCAACTCTGATAGATCCTAAAAATGATGATTCAAGGAAATTGGCATTCACTTAAGAAGATAAATCTGTTTTACTAATGGGAGTGTACTCTGGTCTCCTATATCTTTCTTTGGAGATATCAATTGGTTGTGAGTTTATTGTGTATATGTTTTGAATTTACTGATATAAATCTGATTGCTAAATTATAAGCTGATTGAGTCTTGATTTTACCAGGTTGCTGGGATCAGAGAGTTCCCGGCTGGCAGAGAGACAGCTGGGGAAGGGCGGCTAACAATGGGGGAAGAGACCGCAGGGGGCTAGAGAGTAGCTGGGGTAGGGTGTCGTGGTGCCATACTAGAACTGGCCACCACTGAGGTGAATATACCCCACAGGTGCCATGTGGCCCACCAGAGCAGGCTAGCGTGGGAATGGAAGGTATTTTTTAATATTTACCACAACATAAAGAGACGGGTAAAAACCATCAGTGTTTCCACCTGTGAGCTAGCCATTGTCTCTTCCAGTGATTGACCAGGGTGACTCCTATCCCTTCCCTTAGGAAACTAGCACGGAGTATGATTTCTATGCCCTGTAACATCCATTTTTTATTTTCTCTTCCTTTGCTTGTTTGTTTTTTCTTCTCCCACCTTTACTTCCAAAGTGCCGAGATCTGCACCATTGTGCCTGGTTTATGTGGGGCTACAGATGAAACCTAGCGCATAGTGCACACAAGACAGTCACCCTACCCACTAGGCCACACTCCCCCTCCTCGTGTAATCCTTTCACTTTATCTAAAGTCTATGGCATCTTAGCCATTTGCCCATTCTGTGAAAAGAAATTCCCTTATTTATTTTGCTTCATAGACCATAAAGATACAGTCCATTATGGGGAATGTTGTGGTGGAAAGAGATAAAGGAGGCAGCTGGTCACATTGCGTCTGCAACCACGGAGCAGAGAACAGCTCAGTTAGTTGTATTTATTCAATCAAGAGCTCCATCCCATGTAATACCCACCCATATTTTGGATGGTTCTCCCTACCTCAGATAAGCTAATATAGATATTCCCCCTCAGGCTTGCCCAGAGAGAAATCTAATCTACACAGCCCTACTTAGGCATGACCCGGTTTGTGTTCAAGGAGAAGTTAAATCCGTCCAAACTGACATTTTTTAACTATCACACCTCTCCCTCTTATTGACATGATACCCCTCCCCATACTACTTTCAAGCCATAACCTTCTTCCAATGTTCCCTTAGGCTGACGGCCATTCCATAATACAAGACATATTTGGTACAACTTCAAAAGCCTCCATGGTCTTTAACACTTCCAGGGCTATTCCCTTGGAGCTGGAGATGGCCTGGTTCCTTCTCCAGATGTCCCATGTTCAGTTCCCTGCACCCACGTGGCAGGTCACAACCATTTGTATCTCCAGTTCCAGACAATCCAACACCCTCTTTGGCCTCTGTAGGCACCAAGTTTGCACTCGACACACAAAGACCAAGCCTGTGTTAGGTACTTATACTCTCATGCAGGCAGATACTCGTATACATAAAATAAATAATATTAACAAGTAAATACATATTCAACACTTCTTCTGAATTCAGAAGTAAATGCTGAAACTCAAGATAATCCTTAAGCGACCCCTCATTATTGAACATCGTAGTCCATAGTTCTCATGTACAAAGACATAGCCCCATGCTAAAAGAAAAGGAGCTGGTCATTTCAAAGAATGATCAAACAAAGACCCAGCAGAGCAAAGTCCAAAGCCTTCAGCTCCATGTCAAGTGTCTTGGGCTTGCAATTGAATCACGTGTGTTCCCAAAGGCTTCAGTCGCCTGCCCCTCCCTTTATCTTGTTCGACTGTGCTTGCATCCTTCCTCCGTGGCTGTCCTCTGGCCACGGCATCGCCAATTCCCTGATATCTCTCTTTCAATGTAGGCTCCACTTTCACACCTTCACTCAGCAACTTCTCTCAGGCCTTTCTTGTAGAAACTTTGACCACGCTACAAAATCTCTGGCCTCAGCAGTTCTCTGAAAGCATGGCTCAAGGCTATATACCACTCCCTCGACCTTGCATATTTCATTCTTGCAAAACCAGTGTTGTGTAGAAAACAATGCTAAGTTCTTCTATGAGTTTCACATGGGGCTTGCCCACCTTGGGTCCCAGTTACAGCAATGTCTACATACCTCCGTGGCTGATCGAAAAGGCTTTTCCTAGGTGGTTGTTTTCCAGCAGGGACCCCTCTAGGGACACTCTCAGCATGGACTCTCTCCTACTTCACACATTTGTGCATGGAAGTCAGAGCCTTTGCTGTGAGGGGTCTTGCCTCCAGGCTACCTTGTTTATTGTGCCAACGAAGAGAGTGTGGTTTCTCTGTATTGACTACTGATGATTTTGTCATCTGCATTCCACTTATGTGCAGTTTCCAACTTGCTGCACAGCATTCCTTGCAGAACTTTAAATTTTTCTAATCCTTTTGCTCTTTCAAGGGAGAGCTGCTTAGTAAGGGCCCAGAGAAGACAGTTTCATCTGTAAGGAAATTAGTCTGTTCCATTTAAACACAGGCACACTCAAGTTCTAAGGACACGGGCAGGATGTAGTAAGAACAGCTGCTGCCATACTTTCCAGTGGACTCCCTGTTCTCCCCTGAGTCAGGCTGCTCTGCATGCACTTCTCTCAGCCTCCTGGTCTTACAAGCTACCAAGGGAATGAGCCACTAAGCTCTGCTTGTGCTACTCAAGGGCTTCCCTAGCCTAACGTTCCAACATCTTCCACACTCATTTTGGAAAGCAGTCCCAAAGGCTTGGGAGTCACACAGAATGGCTAAGTCTATTACAGCCATAGCCAGTTTCTTCATACAAATTTTTCTGTCTTAGTTCCTTTTCTTGCTCCTGTACTGAACTGTCCTGATGAAAACAACGTAAGGGTAAAAAGTGTTCAGGCTCACAGTTTAAGGGCACCGACTTCCATCCCAGTAGGAAAGTCACACTGTCAGGAGGCAGAGAAGGCAGCCGCTCACCTGGCATCCATGGTCACGAGGCACAGAACTATGAATGTGACTGACTTCCTTTTTATTAAAGGATGCCATCCCATGGAAGGTTCCACCCACAATTAGAGTGCTTCCTCCCATGGCAACCTAATCTAAATAACCCTTCACTGACCTGCCAGAGGCTTATCTCCAAGGTGATTCTAAATCCTTCCATAGATGTAGGATCCTTCAATAATGTAGGAATTCTTAAACAATTTTAAAAGTATTTATGTGGTTTCCAAGTTTCCTTCTCTTTTTGGAATCTAATTAAATTTTGCTGTGATCTGTTTGAATGATTTAACCTTATAAATTTTAATCAGATTGGCTCTATGTTCTAATATTTGTTTTATCCCGAATAACTCCCTGGGCACACTTAAGACTGTATTCTGTAGCTTGAACAGTCTATAGTTCCTACTCAAGTTATACGGCTAAAATTCAGTCATGGTTGTTTGCTAATATTCTTAGTGCTGTTGTGTTTAGTGAATATTTCAGTCATTAGACTGGAAAACGTGAGTGTGCTGATTTGAACATGCTTGGCCCAGGGAGTGGCACTATTAGGTATGCCCTTGTTGGTGGCCATGTGTCACTGTAGGGGTGGGCTTGGAGATCTTCCTCCTAGCTGCCTGCAAACAGCCTGCTCCTGGTCTCCTTTAGATGAAGATGTAGAGTTCTCAGCATCTCCTGCACCACATATGCCTGGACACTGCCATGCTTCCTGCCATAGACCCAAAGAAGCTAAACAAGAAGAAAGGCTCAAATGACAGTGCTTGAATCTTACTTAGATGGTGGAATAAAATAATCATAGGAGACAGAGGGAGGGTAGGGAGAGGAGAGGGGTGAGGAGGAGGAGCTCAGGATCAGGTGTGGGAAGAGACAAGAGAGCCAGAGGGCCAGGAGAATGAGTGGAAATCTGGAACATGGGGGGTTGGGGGTATCTCCAGGACATGCCAGTGAACTGAGATGGGGGAGACTCCCAAGAATCAATGTGGGAGACCTTAGCTGAGACTCACAGCAGTAGGATTGTGGAACCCGAAGAGGCCATCTCCTGTAGCCAGGCAGGAACAAATCAAAATGCAGAGTTATGGAGCCTAGCTCTATCTACAGAACACTCCTCAACCTAGGCCTAGGCTCCATAACTCTGCATTTTGATAGGCTTGGGTCCTTTTCCCATTTGTATATGAGCTAGAATGTTTGAACCTTTATTTATGTCTTACATTGTATACAGAGAAAAGCGTTGGATAATATGCTGCATCAGCCGTGGAACCTGATTTCTTCCTCAGCCCTTGGTTTTTAAATAGTCTCATATCACATATCCTCCACAGAGTAGGACTGATGAGCCCTTTGTTTCATATGCTAATGGCAAGCATCCGAAGCTGGATGTTTTACTTCATAAAGGGAATTGTTTGCTTTTGACTAGAGAGCTTAGAGGATCCAAAGATTATGGGACCACCATCTTAGTGAGAATCCCCTGGCTGTAAAACAACATGGCCAAGAAGCCAAATAGGGAAACAGACATGTAGAGGAGTCAGATGGTAAGGCAGAAAAATCAAAAGAAGTCAGACAAGGCTTGCTTTGCTGTTGCTGTTGTTGTTATTGTTAAATAACAACTTTGGAAACAGTGAGTTCCATCTTGAAGATTACATCAATCCCTCTTAATGACTCAAATGACATAAACACCCAACTGGCTCTGCAGCTGAATGACTCCACCACCTCTTCACTACCTCTCTGACCAGGGTTTCAACACAGAAATCTTCACAGATCATAGTCAAACCCCATGAAAGCCACAATGCTCCTTTACTTATAGTAGCCTCGCTTTCACTTTTAAGCCTGGCTTCTTAGGGTTCTGCCCCCGAATCATCTTTATCTCATTGCCCTCTAAGAAGCAGTCAAGGTTTTTTCCTTGAGCCAATAAATTTTTATTGTTTTGCCCAAGAGATTTGTGTGTGAACAGCTCTAATTTTCAGGCATTATAAAAGTTAGCTTCCATTTACTGTTTGTAATAGCTTCACGATCAGTCATTCAATAACTAACTAGAATCTACTCTTTCTCAGTTCTGGGCTGGACATGCAGTAAATGCTGCTCAGACTTGCATTTAGTTATGCGTCTGTGAGCATAACACAGGCTGTCAAAGGGCATGATGGTCAGTTCATACCCAGGGATTCTTTAGTCTCTTGTTCAACTCACCGGGATCCGATTTGTGTACTGGTGAGGTAGCCACAAGAGTCGGTTGCTATTGTTTTGACTCATACCTTGAGGTTAAGACTTATTCTGAGGAGCTAATCTTTAAGTTTGATAACCGGGGATCTATCTTCTAGTTTCATGGGTCTCCCAGGTGACTAAAATCGTTCATGACTAAAATATCACATGAGAGGTCTAGGACCAGAACTTTGTTTTTCAAATTGAAGTTTAAAGTTAGATCTGTCTCCTTGTTGGTATGAAGACACTTCAGCTTCATGGTTCTGGAGAGCTGAGAAAGAAGTTGCCCTGGTTTTGATTGTATGACAGATTTTTGTGGTAGGGTTTTCTTTTTTCTTGCATTAATAAGCTTTTGTGTTTTTATTTGTTTATTTATTTATTATGAGTACACTGTCACTATCTTCAGACACACCAGAAGAGGGCATCAGATCCCATTACAGATGGTTGTGAGCCACCATGTGGTTGCTGGGAACTCAGGATCTCTGGAAGAACAGTCAGTGCTCTTATCCACTGAGCCATCTCTCCAGCCCTCACTTATGTGTTTTTAACTGAATTTTCAGAATGTGAAATGATTCATATTGATAACATTACCATTTTTAGGTTTTGTTATTTCTTTTACCTTTGAAATCTGAAGTATAATTATATCATTTTCCCTCTGAACCCTCCCTTATGCCCCACCTGCTCTCTTTCAAATTTACAGCCTTTTAAAATTAATTGTTGTTACATGCATATATGTACATACATATATTCCTAAATATGTTACAACAGTATTTTTAATTCCTAGAGAATTTTGCATGCATACACTGTATTTTCATCTTATCTATTCATTCTTCCAGATTCACTCCTTACTTCCCATGTCCCTCCCAACTTCATATACAGTCCTCCATAACCAATTTGTTCTGCCTACAGACTCATGGGCATAGAGCAATCTATTTGAGAATGGTTAAAATTCCATTGGCCACAACTTTAAAGAAAATTGACTCTTCCTCTCTCGGGAGCCATCTACCATCAGTAGCACTCAGTCTGGGCTGGGGGCCCCTGAGATTCTCGCCTTCATTGTGGGAATGTTGACTAGCTGGATCCTGTTCAATTCTTATGTCATCTCACCAATATTGTCATTGATTTTATGAGACAAGTAGACACAGTGAGAGCCTTGCTTCCTCCCACAGATCTCACATGCCTCTGCTCTTTTTTTTTTTTTTTTTTTTTTTTCTTTTTTTTTGAGCTGGGGACCGTACCCAGGGCCTTGCGCTCTACCACTGAGCTAAATCCCCAGCCCCATGCCTCTGCTCTTTAACATAAGAATTGAACACCATTGGATTTGTTACTTTTATTTATTAATAAATAAAGAGTGCCTCTTATTTAATTTATAGGTGAGAAGTCAAATACTGATTAAAACACCTTGGTAAATGACATTATATTTTGTAAAACCCAGTTGTACTTTCCAACATTCTAAGTTGAAAAGTTTCAGATTTAAAGTACAATGTTAACTAGCAAATCATATTAAATTGGTAGCAGCACTATCAAGAGTTGCCTTGGTCTGCTCATGGATTGGCAGGATTAATATAGTAAAAATGGCCATTTTACCAAAAGCAATCTACAGATTCAATGCAATCCCCATCAAAATACCAACCCAATTCTTCAAAGAGTTAGACAGAACAATTTGCAAATTCATCTGGAATAACAAAAAACCCAGGATAGCTAAAGCTATCCTCAACAATAAAAGGACTTCAGGGGGAATCACTATCCCTGAACTCAAGCAGTATTACAGACCAATAATGATAAGAACTGCATGGTATTGGTACAGAGACAGACAGATAGACCAATGGAATAGAATTGAAGAGCCAGAAATGAACCCACACACCTATGGGCACTTGATTTTTGACAAAGGAGCCAAAACCATCCAATGTAAAAAAGATAGCATTTTCAGCAAATGGTGCTGGTTCAACTGGAGGTCAACATGTAGAAGAATGCAGATCGATCCATGCTTATCACCCTGTACAAAGCTTAAGTCCAAGTGGATCAAGGACCTCCACATCAAACCAGACACACTCAAACTAATAGAAGAAAAACTAGGAAGCATCTGGAACACATGGGCACTGGAAAAAATTTCCTAAACAAAACACCAATGGCTTACGCTCTAAGATCAAGAATCGACAAATGGGATCTCATAAAACTGCAAAGCTTCTGTAAGGCAAAGGACACTGTGGTTAGGACAAAACGGCAACCAACAGATTGGGAAAAGATCTTTACCAATCCTACAACAGATAGAGGCCTTATATCCAAAATATACAAAGAACTCAAGAAGTTAGACCGCAGGGAAACAAATAACCCTATTAAAAAATGGGGTTCAGAGCTAAACAAAGAATTCACAGCTGAGGAATGCCGAATGGCTCAGAAACACCTAAAGAAATGTTCAACATCTTTAGTCATAAGGGAAATGCAACTCAAAACAACCCTGAGATTTCACCTCACACCAGTGAGAATGGCTAAGATCAAAAACTCAGGTGACAGCAAATGCTGGCGAGGATGTGGAGAAAGAGGAACACTCCTCCATTGTTGGTGGGATTGCAGACTGGTACAACCATTCTGGAAATCAGTCTGGAGGATCCTCAGAAAATTGGACATTGAACTGCCTGAGGATCCAGCTATACCTCTCTTGGGCATATACCCAAAAGATGCCCCAACATATAAAAAAGACACGTGCTCCACTATGTTCATTGCAGCCTTATTTATAATAGCCAGAAGCTGGAAAGAACCCAGATGCCCTTCAACAGAGGAATGGATACAGAAAATGTGGTACATCTACACAATGGAATATTACTCAGCTATCAAAAACAACGACTTTTATGAAATTCAGAGAAAATGGTTGAACTAGAAAATATCATCCTGAGTGAGCTAACCCAATCACAGAAAGACATACATGGTATGCACTCATTGATAAGTGGCTATTAGCCCAAATGCTTGAATTACCCTAGATGCCTAGAACAAATGAAACTCAAGACGGATGATCAAAATGTGAATGCTTCACTCCTTCTTTAAAAGGGGAACAAGAATACCCTTGGCAGGGAAGAGAGAGGCAAAGATTAAAACAGAGACTGAAGGAACACACATTCAGAGCCTGCCCCACATGTGGCCCATACATATACAGCCACCCAATTAGACAAGATGGATGAAGCAAAGAAGTGCAGACCGACAGGAGCCAGATGTAGATCGCTCCTGAGAGACACAGCCAGAATACAGCAAATACAGAGGCGAATGCCAGCAGCAAACCACTGAACTGAGAATAGGACCCCCGTTGAAGGAATCAGAGAAAGAACTGGAAGAGTTTGAAGGGGCTCGAGACCCCATATGTACAACAATGCCAAGCAACCAGAGCTTCCAGAGACTAAGCCACTACCTAAAGACTATACATGGACTGACCCTGGACTCTGACCTCATAGGTAGCAATGAATATCCTAGTAAGAGCACCAGTGGAAGGGGAAGCCCTGGGTCCTGCTAAGACTGAACCCCCAGTAACTAGACTGTTGGGGGGGAGGGCGGCAATGGGGGAGGTGGGGAGGGAACACCCATAAGGAAGGGGAGGGGGGGGATGTTGGCCCGAAACCGGAAAGGGAATAACACTCGAAATGTATATAAGAAATACTCAAGTTAATAATAAAAAAAAAAAAAAGAGTTGCCTTGGTCACAAGAATATAAATAGTAAACCTTTTATAAAATACTGAAAGAATTTACGTGAAATAAGTTTTAGTGCATTAGATTAGGTTATATGATATTATTCATGTGTTTTCCCAAGTTAATACCATAAAAAATATAAAACACTATATTCATGACAGTCAAGGCTACGCTGCATTCATTTACAAATAAATAAGATACCTATTTTGATTTTTATTGATATATACAAGTCAGTTTGCCTGTGACAAAGTCAACTCTGCATTTCAGCTACAGAAATATAAACATTTTTTTTAAGTGTTAGGTCTTTATTTGAAGGAAAAATACATCATCCTTCCATCATCAAGAAATTTGTTTTTATCAGATTTTCCCTTTAAAAGTCAAACATGAGGCTAAAGAGATGGCTTAGTAGATAAAGTCCTTACCATAAAGAGCTGACAACTTGAATTCAGATCCTCAGAACCAGTGTAAAAGCCAGTCTCGATAGTGTAAGTCTGTAATCATAGAAGGCTCCCCCCTCCTGCCCCCTGTGGGAGATGCCTATAGAAAGCTTGCATGGTAATTAGTCTGGGTTCACAGCAGTGCACAGAAAGACACACCCTGTCTCAAAAGTATATGAAAGCAAGCCTGAACCTGAGGTTCTATTCTAATTTCAATGTGCATGCCTTCTCTCTCTCTCTCTCTCTCTCTCTCTCTCTCTCTCTCTCTCTCTCTCTCTCTCTCTCTCACACACACACACACACACACACACCATTTTTGAAAGAAATCAAACTCGATGGTTAATTTTGATCAACTGCAAAGCTTTGGCTCAGAAAGTGTGCAGTTATTCCCTCTTTCACTTGTAGGTCTTTCAAATCGCACAAGAACTCTTTACAAGATCAGTATTGTGCATGTTGGTGAAGAGAAACTTCTCACCAGCCATGTGAAAGGTGATGCTTGAGTCTAGAGGAGCCGCACCATTCCTTTTATTTTCACTCATTATTATTTGCCGAGTCTCAGAGAAGTTGAATGAAGCCCTTAACACCACAAGCTTCCAGCCATCTTGCAGAAGCGGGAACATCTTGCTGTGGCCCATGACCTTGTGCTTACTCTGTCCTGCCAATGGCATCCTCAGAAACCTTGTGTAATTGTGACTCATCTGTTAAACAGGTGAGAACGGCTGCTTGCATTCCATTAGTTCAAGGAAGCGTGCAAAGCACTTAGCACATTTCTCACACATCTGAGCTGAACGTTAGGCATCAGAGTAGCCTTGACCTTGGAGGAGATACTAAATTTTAAAGGAGGCGAAATAGTTTTAACCTAAGGACTCCTTGGGTCAACAATCAGTAACACGTTACTAGCAAACCAGCAAGTAACAGTAAGAAAATACAGAACTTAAGTGTATATCCTCACAAACTTCATCCAAAGGAGTCTTTGCTCATGTTTTCCCCAAAGATGCTTTTATTACCAAATATCAGAGTTATCAATGTTTGACAGCTGTTGATTATGAATGATTAAAATCTACATTATCTCACCCCCCCCTACACACAAAGAGTATATACCCCTTGAAGACAGTCATGCTTTGATTTGCTCTGAAGAATCAGAATCTAGCAAGCACTAAAGAGATAATACTTGGAAATTTAATCAAGGTTTATGTTTCAAAAAGTAATAATTAAAATCAGGATGAAACTAAAGAATAACAAAATAAGATTTATGCTTCTGAGTCATTAAAAATCTTCCCAAGGTAATGGCTTGTTCTGATAATGAGAATAAATCATTCTATTAATGTGATTCATGCCAGAAATATAAGCAAAGATGCTGTGTGTTCTCAGTGAAGCAGGCTGACACGTCCTGTCTTATCAAATGTTCCCAGGAAAATTGATAACCTCAGTAAAGGTTTGTCTGTGTGGGGAGAAGAAAGAACATGAGATGGAGACATCTGAAATCTCCTCATCACTTTTAACATAATATTTATCTCTTATATTATCAATCAGTCTTTTAACGATTAGTTCAGATTCACTGAGCAGCATAATGCCTAAGTCATGATCTTCAACATCATGTCCAACAGTGTCTTACCTGGTCAGTCTCCCATGCACTCATGTTTAAGGAGCCAAGTGCTTCTTAATTACCAAAACAATAAGATGGGCATTCAATGAACATTTCACCAGAAAGAAAGCCACTGGACAAAGGGGGACTCTGTAAATGAAGACTCTTCTTTGGAGAGGCAGGACCTTGTATTCACAGTAACAATGTACCTTCTACTCTGGATATCTACATTAAAAAGGAACACTTTATGTGCCTTTACTTTTGAAAAACCAAACTGATCCAGAGACCTGAGATAAACTGACAATTTTACATCCAAGTATGCTACAGAAATGACATAGGAATAGGATAATAAACACAGTCATACAGAACAAGAAACAGCATTTAGATGATTTATCTCTGGGAAAAAACTTCTAATATATGAGGTAGAAATATACATGTTATATATATTATGTATATATGTTATATATACATATATGTAATATATATGAATGCATATATATGTTTATGTATATAAATGTGTGTCAATATACATACATACGTACGTACATACATACATACATACATACATACATACATACATACATACTATTTTCTATCATTTGCCCAAAGGATTTCTTTCTGACTAGAGAATTCAGTGTTAGCCTGCCAGGCTATATGGAAAAGAAATGAAAAGACTACAAATTCAAAGGTGATATAATGGTCCACATTAGGGCCTTTCTGACTAATAACCCAGAGTGAGGTACCGCATGAGTGACACTGAGATTTTCATTTAATAACACGTGTCTTCTAGGAGAAGTATTCTCCCTAAGGTGGGAGAACTGCCATTAAAATCCCTTCTAATAAAGAACATTGTTATTTAGCTGACAGACAGGTTTGGTTCCATAAGTCTTCATACTTCCTGTTCCCAAGGCATCATCCTTACCCCTGATCATCATTCCCATCTCCTGGTCATCCACCCCACCCCCATGTCATCATCCCATCCCCTGGGACATCATCCCCATCCCCCATCCAGAGTCATCATCTTTAACCTGAGTCATCATCCCTACCCCCATGTTATCACCCCCATCTCCAGATCATCATCCCTATTCCTAAGTCACCATCCCCATCATCGGGTCATAAACCCCATTCTCTGGTCATCATCCCTATCCAGAGTCATCATCTTCATCCTGAGTCATCATCTCCATCCCCAGATCATCACCCCCATCCCTGGGTCATCATAAATGGGAGTGATTAGTATTTGTACTATAGATCTGAATTATATTTTCATGTTGGCTAATACTGTGAGACACCTTTTTATATGCTTGTTGGCACTTACATATCTTTTTTGGAGAACTTAGGTTCTTTGCTCATTTTAAAATATGCCATTAGTGTCGCTATTATGATGATGAGTCCTTCATGTGTTCTGGGTACATCCCATATTGGATTTATGCTCTACAAGCTCCCCATGCTTTGTCTCGCAGTTTCTTAATGTTTCCATTTGAAGAGCAAATTTACATTTGATGGGGTACATTTTACTTTTGTTTTCTTTTACCCTTTGTGCTTCTTTGATTGTTTCTAGGAAGCCTTTGCCTAACTCAAGGTCATTAAGGTTTAATTCTAAGAATACTATTTCATTGTAACCTTTCCCCAGCTTGAGGTACTATTTAATTTATGATGTTTTGGAATAGGTGAGACTCCATTCTTTCTGGTTGTTCTGACATATTTGTTTAAGAGAACGAAATTTCAACTCAGTTCGATGTTCCTGGAACCTGAACACCAATACATTTTTTATTAAATGCAGAATAATTTCAGTCGAGCATGAGAATGTTCTTGATCAGGGCAGTGATATCAAGTACATAATTTCTCTCCTCTTTTCCAATTGCTATCATTATGACTCTAGACCCTCTAAAACCAGAATGTAAATTGCTTTATTACCAATAAATAGAATCAGAATAAAGTCTCAAATATAAAAGCCAATTTTTTTATTGGTGTATTTAATGTTGTCTTTGCTCTTGAGTACAAAAGTGCAGGCAGCCTCTCACGGAGCAGCTTGGTACGTGGCCTGTTGCATAAGCACTTCGGTGTGTGATGCCATAATATCATCCCCATCATTTAGTGCCATTGTGTCCACGTCAACTGAATACAGATAAATGTGATGAATGACTTCTCAGACATTCTGCGGCAACAGATGGAACTCGTTTCCCCACAGCCACTTAATCCACAGCAGCCCAATACAGTCCACGTTTTGTTCATGAGCTACAGACACAGCACATTCATCTCCAATAAGATTTGCCCACGACAGAGAAATACTATGAACTGTCGTCCCCCATAGCAAGAGGATTCTTCAAGAACTTCAAAGGCTATATAGAGAACACACCCCAAATCAAACATGGCTGGTTTGGGAAATTATTGTTAGACTGGAAAAAAAATCAAACTTCATTTCTTTTGGTTTGTTTGATACTATTAGAGTATGAATTAAAAATTGCATTTCACGAGGATCGTCAATTTTTGGATTAGTAGGGAAAATACTCTAAAAATAACTGATTAAAATATAATTCAGCTATATCTGTATCTTTATCTATATCTAAATCCATCTATCTATCCATCCATCCATCCATCTATCATCTATCTATCTATCTATCTATCTATCTATCTATCTATCTATCTATCTATCTATACATATCATCTATCATCTATCTATATATATTATATCATCTATCATCTATCTATCATCATCTATCATCTATCTATCTATCATCTATCTATCTATCATCTATCTATCTATCTATCATCTATCTATCTATCTATCTATCTATCTATCTATCTATCTGGTATCAAAAGCACAGGCAACTAAAGAAAATTCGTAACATGAAAATTAAAAAAAATCAAAAGATACTGTTAAGGGGATGCAAAACAACTACATAATAAGAAAAATTTTTTTAAATCATGTACCTGATTAGACACTGAAATACAAAACCTATAAATAGTTTTACAAAATGTAAGACTACAACAAATAGCCAATTTAAAGATGGAGAAACAGCTGGAAAATAAGTTTCTACGAAGGAAGCTAGCACATGCCCTGTAAGCACACAGAAATATATTTGTTACTATTACTGATCGTTAGTGAAATGCAAATCAATACCACAACAAGGTGACACATCATGTTCATTAGATAACTATTATTGAAAGAGTAAAACGGGAATGCCACACACATTGGCAAGGACGTGGGGAAAACTGGCACTCTTGAGTGTTGCTAATGGAAATGTGGAATGGCACAGTCACTGTGGAAACAGTATAAATCAGAGAAGAAAAATAGCATCTCACCCAGCGAGTTCATTTCTGGATGTATGTCTTCCAAGAAAGGAAAGCTTCAACATCCATGTCCATGGCAGCTCTATTTGTAAGAGCGAAAACTCAAAAGCCATCCAGGCATCCGCTAACAGACAGTGGATAAACTAACTGTAGGGCCTAAACACTAAACATTACCCTACCTTAACAAATACCATTGTGTCTTATACCACAGTGTGAGCAAACCTAACTATATCTCTCTAGTTATGTGCCCAATCTGGAATTGACAGACGTCATACTGCTGGAGGGTTCACACGGACAAATAACGTTTTTTTTTTTTAACTGTTCAGTCATTTAGCTAGGCTTGTTGGTTAAGTGAAAGCTTTATAGGCCTGTGTAAACCTGTCCATTTTTCTGACCTAGAATTTCCAATTTGTTTTATATTTTATGTTATGGGTATGAATACTTCGCCTGCATGTGTGTGCATTGCCTGTGGAGGCCAGGACAGTGTGTTAGGTGCCCTTTGCTCATGATCAAACCTGTCCTTTCAGGAAGAGCAGCCGCTGCTCCTAACTGCTGAGCCTTCTCTCCAGCTGAAAATTTCCAGTATTTTAAAGCTACCAATTCTAGTGAAATACACTGCTGTGTTTTAGCTACTGGCTCCTCTGAGCAGACTGCGTATTAGAACTCATAAATGCTTGTGGAATGTTCTACATGCTGCAAATATATATATATATATATAAATATATATATATATATATATAAATATCTTTCGGTGAATATAAAAGGAACATACCTTCTCTTTCTCTGATTAAGACTTTAAGGTTGTTGGGCACGATGGCCTGTGTTTCTAATCCCGGCACAAAAGAGGCAGACAGCAGACAGGCGACTCTCTAAGTTCTAGGTCAGTGTGGCCTATGTAGTTCCGGCCATCCATGATAGTTAGACTCTATCAACAAACAAACCATGAAACAAACACTCCCTCCCCAAATCACACAAATTAAACCCGCGAAGTCTTCCTTTTCCTGAGGAGTTTGCATCAGATATTGGTATGGTGATTGTTTTTTAGGTAGCTTTCACTTAGAGTCAAATAGGACGGAGAAGATGAGTTGGTTAACACACACACACACACACACACACACACACCCTGAATGGCCTTTGACCTACTCAACATGATATCTAACCCTAAGATTCACTATAAGCTCCTTTCATTGCCTTGAAGCCAAGGACAATCACAGTCATCATCAGTTAAAACTTGCACAGAATATGGGTAACAATATCGTCCTTGCTTTAACCTTGTGCAGAAGACTGACTTCTTTTATTTTTTTAAGTTTCTTTCTTTTTTTTATTGGATATTTTGTATTTACATTTCAATTATTATCCCCTTTCCTGGTTTCCTATCCATAAGCCCCCTATTCCATCTCCCTCCCCCTTCTTCTATGAGGGTGTTCCCCCTCCCCAAACACCACCCAGTTCCCGCCTCCCCGCCGGGGACATTCCCCTACACTGGGGCATCGAGCCTTGGCAGGATAAAGGGCTTCTCCTCCCATTGATACCCAACAAGGCAATCCTCTGCTACATATGCAGCTGGAGCCATGGGAGAATGACTTTTTTTTATTTTTATCTTTATTAACTTGAGTATTTCTTATTTCCATTTCAATTGTTTTTCCCCTTCCTGGTTTCTGGGCCAACATCCCCCCCTAGCCCCTCCCCCTCCCCTTCTGTATGGGCTTCCCCTCCCCATCCTCCGTTAAAAGCTAGGCTCACAACCAAAAATATAGGAGAATGACTTCTTAACCTGAGATCTCCTCTCTCCTCTGAGACAGAGGTACATTCTCATGTGAGCCGCTGTTAAGTAAGTGCTGTCACTAAAAAACATTTTCACAGAGGTCGGGTGGATACTTTACCTGGGTCAGCACTCTAGGGATTTTAACCATAGGAACAAGGGCTTCCTGTGGCAATAAGGTAAGAACTGGATTAGTCATTCACCCTTCTTCATATAAAGGTAGGAATGTCAGCCCAGGGTTTGCTATGAAATACTCTTGAATTATTTTTAGTTATTGACTTCTTAATCCAAATCTCTTCTTCTCAATATTGTTACTAGCAGCTGAGCATTTTTATCTATCTATCTATCTATCTATCTATCTATCTATCTATCTATCTATCTATCTATCTATTTAATTTTTAGCTGTGACAGGCTGCTGCCACCATGAGCTGATCTTCTTTCCATTCCGAGTTGACCCTGGGAATTTAGCAGCTACTGAATGTCCTTCATCCCAAGATTAGGGCTTTGCTGACTTCACTGTCAAAGTTTTTTATTAATCATTTTATTTGTTTAGTTTTCAAATGATTTCCCCCTTCCAGGTTTCCCCTTCCAGGTTTCCCTTCCACAAAACTCCCATCCCATCCCCCTCCTCTTTGCCTCTATTAGGGTGCTCTTCCAACCACTCCTGCCTCACTACTCTAGCATTCCCCCTAGGCTGGGGCATCAAGCATTCACAGGACCAAGACCCTCCCTCACATTGATGTCAGATAAGGCCATCCTCTGCTACATATGCAGCTGGAGTCATGGCTTCCTCCCGCCCATGTGTACTCTTTGGTTGGTGGTTTAGCCCCTGGGAACTCTGGGTGTTCTGGTTAGTTGACATTGTTCTTCCTATGGGGTTGTAATTGCCTTCAGCTCCTTTAGTCCTTCACCCTAGCTCTTCTGTTGGGATCCCCTGGCTCAGTCTGATGGTTGGCTGTGAGTATCTGCATCTGAATTGGTCAGGTGCTGGCAGAAGCTATCAGGGGACAGCCATACCAGGTTCCTGTCAGCAAGCTCTTCTTGGCATCACTAATAGTGTCGGTGTCTGGTGTCAAACCCTAGATGGGATGGATCCCTAGGTGGGGTGGTCTCTGGATGGCCTTTCCTTAAGTCTCTGCCCCATTTTTTGTCCCTGCCTTTCCTTTAGACAGGAACAATTTTGGATTAAAAATTTTCAGATTTTTAAGATGAATGTAAATGTGAACTTTAAGAAAACATAGTCCTCAGAAGGACTCTTGGGAACTAATTGAGGCAAGTTAGAAATGGAGCCTCATGGCCCCTTGCTCACTGGTGTCATGAACATGCTCTATGTTGTTTGGGAAAACCACACATTGAAGTTTATCGCTCTTACTAGTTCCAACTAGTGGAGAAAGAGCTGCTGCAAGTGTCCACTTACCCACCTGGAATGATGAATGAACTATGACCTGACAGCCAATCTTAAAAACCAGCACATTAGAATGGGGCAGGCTTGGAGTATTCCTTTCTAGCTTACCAGCATGGGAACTTGGGTGGGAACATTCGACATTCAAGTTAATCCATCTCTTCGCCCTTCCGAGCACACCATGGTAGGGAAGGCTTTATATCCCTGGCTTGTAAACTTAACTGAAATGGAGCCTTTTCTTTTAAATTATTTCCTAGTGAGTTTCTTGGCAGTTGGCGCTCTCATTTTTATAGACATCTCTAGACTTCTAAGCAAATGGACAGAAGCCAGAGAAAGAGTAATTCGGAGTCTGTGTTGTAGTTTAGGGATTGCTATGGAAGCACAAAGCCAACTGGGGAAGTAATGTTGAAGAATCAGGGGAAAGAAAGAAAGAAAATCTCGTTTTTCCTGATATATGCTGGGTTCGTTTTTCCTGAATTTTAGGGAGGGAAAGAGGACACTAATGACATTTTGTTTGAACCACTTCTCTATTCTGATTCGTAGCCAGGTAAAAAACACCCGTCGTCCTTCAAATCACCTCCCGGGAGCCCTGCAGAAGATGCTAAGGTTTCTGACTTAATGCTCACAGCTCCAAGCTTCACCGTGGTGGCTCTACACCATCTGTTTTCTCATCTTCATTCCAAATCCGATCCTACCACAGCAGGATGAGCAATCACTGTGTGTTCAGTGGCATCCCCAGGCTGACGCACGGAAGACAGACCATAAGCATTCATTTAACAAATGTATAAATGGCGATTGGTTACTCATCTGCTCCCTCCCACACTGTGAACCCTGTGAGAGCAGTGGTAACATTATATACTCAGCACAAAATTTAACTACCAGAGCATAAACATTTTTCATTGGCTTTAAAGAAAAACTAAGTTTTCGAACTTGAACTTTCCCATCATCTCTCTAGAATATAGGAATCATTTAAGTTCCTATAAATATAGGTGGTGTTGTATTTCATTCTGTCTCGTAATGCCTATGCAGCATATTGTGCCTGGGTGATTTTTGTTAGCTTATCACATGCTTTGTATTTAAAGCTAAGCAACGGATCTCATCCAGCACTAAGAATGAAAGATCTTTAATGTTGTTAAGTCATATTTATCTTAATCGTTAGAAATGCTCTCTCCTTGAGAAGGCAGATTAAACATTCTTGCTATTGTGTTTTAGAATCTGTTTTTAAATCAGGGTCTCATTTTCCTCTGGAGCTGTCCTGTGCATTGAAAGTTGCTTAGCAACATCTCTGACCACTGCCCTTTCGAATGCAGAAGCCCCTCCCCCGCCCAACAATCACGATGAGGAATTATGCCCATAGCTGTTTCTCTATAGGTGTTGACAAGGGGAACAGTCACTGCTGGGGCTTGATATGATACTTGGATATTTTCCATACAGTTGAATTCTAAAGGAGCCAATTCTAAAATAAATATTTAAAGGGGCACATTTTTTTTTGTAGCAATGAAATAAACAGGTTTAACAATGGTCCAACAAAGTTAATGTTGAAGCATTCCCCAGGGCCCACGGAACCAATGTTACCTGCCATCTCTTCAAGCCTTTCACCAATTGCTAATGCTTTATTTATTTCTTTTTAAAAATTGGACATTTTATTTATTTGCATTTCAAATGTTATCCCCTTTCCCAGTCTCCCCTCTGCAAACCCCTTATCCCATCTCCCCTTACCCTGCTTTTATGCCGATGCTCCCCTATCCACCCACCCACTCCTGTCTCACCACCCTAGCATTCCTCTATACTGGGGCATCGAGCCTTCACAGGACCAAGGGCCTCCCCTTCCACTGATGCCAGATAAGGCCCTTCAACTCCTTCAGTCCTTCCCCTAACTCCTCCATTGCGGTCCCTGTGATCAGTCCGGTGGTTGGCTTTGAGCATCCGCATCCTATTGGTCAGGATCTGGCAGAGCCTTTCAGGAGACAGCTGTATCAGGCTCCTGTCAGCACATTGCTAATGCTTTAGGAGTTTAGTTTTAGAAGCAAAGTTCTTATGCTTGTTATGAATGCAACACTCGCTGGGTGAGTCTTCCGGTGCATCCCCGGGAAAGCTGTGGAAGTTACTGGAGTTATTTTTGGTTCAAATAAGTCCTAAAGGAAGGAGCCCTTCAGCTGTCAGTCATCCCCATTTGTCTTTGGTGTTCAGAGTTCCTTTTACATTAGCTCCATCCTGTTGGAATGCAGACACATGAGAACAAAGCCCCACAGCAAAGGTGAGAAAAAGTTGAAGGGAATGTCATTTAAATTGCCTTCCTTCACCTGCTGCGTGAGGGAAAGTCTCCCTTTCTTAGCACAATGTCGCTCTTATATACCACTTACATTTTAGTCAGGGATTGAAATAATAGAGTGCTGGAAACCCAGAATAGTCTGACCCAGCCTTTTCTTTTCCTTTTTAATGCACTGGAGTAATTTTCATAACCCCACAGTCTACAGCTGTATGGATGAGTTTGAGTCTCGGATGACAGAAGTAAGACAGAGACACTTGGCTTCCAGGTTTTGCAAAACCGATCTATTTATTGAATCATTTTCTTAGGGGAAGCCCTAAGAGGGCATTGTCCTGGTCATAGCCACAACCAGATTCAGGACCCAGTTACCCAATGCTACGCAGAACATCTCGAGGGGGGTCAGTTCTGCCTCTGCTGGAGCACAGCCAGGATTAGCTCAGCGGAGGAGACACGGGCAGTGTGTAATTGCACTCAGTGTTAGTGACCATGGGCCAACCCCTTCTTCGTGGAGGGTGACAGCCAGGAACAAGTTGTATTTATGGCTGGTGGAACCCATCCAAGCCTCCAGGCCTGGCGGGCTTCTGGTGTGAGCTTTTGTCTCAGAGGTCAGCAGCTGTACAAGAAAGAAGAGGGTTGGTTTCCAACCTTTAGTTTTCTGTCTTTTACATGGGGACAATGGCACAGAGGACATGACTGTGTGCTCTGAATATCCCGTTTTTTAGGGCATCTCCTGCAACCCTCATGCAATTGCATTCATTTAACAAATGAGCTGCTCTTGACAGGACTTGCGTGCTGTCAGGTGGGAGGTTCCAAGCTCCTCTTGCTGATCATCAAGCTGAACCCCTCATTTTGTGGGGAGAGCAAGAGTAGTTAAGTATAGCTGCCAAGTCCAAATGAGTTATTTTTGGCAGAACCTGCCTTGTTTGATTTCCTTAATATGAAAGAAATGTATCTCATAGAACACACTGTCTATATCTTATATTTTGATGACAAGGGGCAGAGGGTATTTTAATTAGCTAGGGCTACAAAATATGCCATAGATTAAAGAACAGGAAAATTTTCATTACAGCGCTGGAAACCTGGAAACCGAAAGTCTAAAATCAAAGTGCCAGAAGCCCTGGTGTCTAGTGAAAACATGTGCTCATGTGTGTTTGTGTGTGTGCATGTGTGTGTGCATGTGTGTATATGTATGTGTTTGCATGCATGAATCTGTGTGAGTGTGCATGTGTATACTCATGTGTGCATGTGTGTGCATGTATGTCTGCACGTGAGTGTGCACATGTGTATGTGCCTATGTGGGCTTGCGTGTGTGCGTGTGTGTGCATCCTTGCATTCATGAGTGTGTGTATGTCCCCATGTGTACTTGTGTGTGTGCACATGTGTGCTTGCATGTGTGCATGTGTGAGTTTATGTTTGCATTCGTGTGTGTGTGTGTGAGAGAGAGAGTCTGTGTGCACACATGTGTATGTGTGTGTGTTCGTACATGCACTTGGATGCCAAAAGTCACCAATAGGTGTATTTCTCTATTAATCCCAAAATTACTTAACTTTTTGAGACAGGGTCTCTCAGTGAGCCTGGGTCTTGAGTTCTAGAGCTCTTGGTTGGCTAGATTTTTCAGCTGTCAAACCCCACCAATCCTCCTTTGTGTCCACAATTCTAGGGTGACAGATAGATGGTATCACAGGCAGATTTTGTGTTTCAGTGCTAGGAATCTGAACTCAGGTTCTTATGCTCATGGTGTCATTGCATACATGAAGCCTTTTATTGGCTGAGCCATTTTTCTAACCCCAGAGTTACCCACTCATGGTCTCATATGACCATTCCTTAGTCCCAGTAAATGGACAAAGAGAGGTATCAAGTGTCTCCCTGCTCTTTCGATCTTATATGAACCTAACCATATCCCCTAAACCTTTTCCTAAATACTGCCATACTGTGACAGAATTTCCACCCAGAAATGGGGGGGAGGCGCGATCGAGTCTGTCGTAAATGGGAGGAGCAGTTTGGGTATATGACTCCTTTTGGATGTGGACACACTTAAGAAGAAGGATATTTGAATTATTACAAACTGTTGTTAGAAGACTGTTTGGGCCGCAGCCTACCTAGTGTAGGGATATTATCTAAGGTAGCCTAACAGTGTATAAGGCAACGTTCACGACTTGCCCTTGGCTCTGTTAGAAATCACTGCTGTACCAAAGAAAGGGCATTGTGCTGTATGAACAGCTCATGTCTACTGCTGGCGCCTGCTTGTGGCCACACCTTCTCACTGAGGTTTAAAGAGAAACTCCCCTTTCTCCATCCGACTACACTCCCAATACAGTTACTTTTAAGTAAAGACACTGGCTTCTCTTACTGTAACAGCATTGTTGCCTTCTCACTGGAGTCTCCTTTTTTTGCAACTCAATGTTCATGAGCTCCCTGGAGCTGTACAAAATTACCCAGTGCGGGTAGTGGCCCCGGAAGACATTGTACCAACCACAAAGGACCACTAGGAGGCAGTGTTGGCTACGCAGCACAATTAGCAGGAGCTGGGAGTTCCCACGGGGCCCCTTCCCCCTTCTCAATTCTGTGGAACCCTATTGGAGGCCCGTAGTGAGTAGTTGAGCTTTGGTGCCTTTCTGCCTTGCTGCTTTTCTTATCCACTGTGTTTTATGCCAGCATACTTTTAGTTTTATTATTTGAAGCTACGCAGAGCATTTTCCCTTCATTTTAAGATGACATTCTGGTAAAATAAAATCATTTCCGAAATCACAGTTACTCAACTTTAGTGCCACGAGCCTTGTAAGAGTACATCCCAGATGTACTGGACATTTCAAGAATAAAAGCATGTCCAAATATGTGCTTTTCTACTTATTTTAGCTTTTATGTTGTCATTTATAATTCAGATAAGTATTGGTTTGTTCTGTTAGAGCACAAAGAATAAGTTGGGAAAGGCTGTCCGTTCTGAATGGTCTAAATTCTGGTTCTATAGACTTCACTATAAATGCTTCCTTACCAATTTGTTCTGCCTGTATCACTGTTAGGACCTGTGCAGCCACTCGCCGTGAAATCTTCCTTCTTTTTATTCAATAACAACTTAGGTCACCGTAAGCGACTGATTGTGCTCAAGAGCATCTGTCCCTTAATCAATCGAGGTTGTTCCCAGCGTTGTCACTGACACGGTAAACCCCTGCTCTTTCCAGCATGGCACCAGTCAGCTGGTGTGAAAAATGGGCACTGCTGGACTCCCAATTAAGGATCACCTGGGTTTGCACTCTGCTGCATGGGGTCCTCACAAACACCTACTCTGACAATTAACACAAAACCGATGAAGGGTGCGGATAGGACATCAGACAGAATGTCAGATAGAAAACAGATAAGCTATTGACTAGAGAACAGTCAATGTGGGTGCCACAGAAGAAAACCTACATAGCATAGAGAAAATTTAAATGCAGTCTTATAAAATATAGTCGTTAAGGCTGTAGAGTTGGAAACATTTATTTATCTGGCCAGTCTTGACAGAATATCCATTATAAGCTGGCTCTGAGCTCAGGGCTAGAGTGAAGCTTAGAACAAAGCGTCTCCAAAGACAGAGGATGCTTCCATTGACAAACGGCTACGGCACATCTTAAGTTCTAACAGTGACTAAACTTCCGAACATGCAAAAGCTAAGTTACCAAGAGAGGGAAACACAGAGGGAGGGGTTTTAGATTTCAGCTCTATTGATGATGACATATGAATTTGGGGCACTCATTTTCCATTTCTGGAAAAAGGGTGGTCATTGCAGTATATCCCAGGGCTGATCGTGTTTAAGCGACTCATAGAAGTATTTAAAGTAGAGCTGAAAGAGGATAATCATTAAAGAAAACAGGAAAGTCTAATGCAGGGCACAGCAGTGATGCAAAAGTTTCTGATTGTGTGTAGATTCAACAGGGAAGGTTTTCATGATTGATTATTAATGTCTGCAGTGAGTGTAAGCAGAGGTTGTAGTGGTATGTTTGTTCTCTTTTTTTGCTCTGTATTTTGTAGATAAAGACACTGAAGTGTTGAAGGATTAAGACACGTTACCAAGGTGACACGTGTAATCAGCAGCAAAGCTAGAATTAGAATTTAAGCTTAAAATAATTAGCTTAACCCTAAAATCTTTTATTAGATACAAGCAAAAGATTTCCAGGTAGAACTAGACAAATCATTTATTAAACAAAGAAGAGGAAAATATCTAACCAAATATTTATCAAGACAGCTATACACAGATAAACTTAGGGTGTTTGCTTGGCTTGTTGGGTTATATAGTTTAGAGACTAATGTAAGAATTTGATTGCTGAATTACATTCTTTTCTTTGTATTCATATCTTTTTTTAAAAAACCCACATCTTTTAAATATACTTGTTCAAATTGAACCTAAAGTCTTTTCATTTACTTTTCTGTGCTATTAGGCAATATTTCCAAAATGTTTTGCATAAGAAATTGCAGAGTTAGAACATATGCTAACTGCTTCTCCTGTTTAGGAGTTTGTATTCTGACAGCTTTAAAACTACCCACATTTTGTAAGTTATAATATATTAAGTGATAAATATGTTTTAAATGAAATGAAATTACTAAGCTAGTCATTGAATTCTTGTTCTTGTGTTCACAAAAGGAATAACTTTTTTTGTAACTGGGGGAATTAAGACACAGAAAAGTAATGACCCACAAGAAACCAAATGAATCCCATCAGAGTGGGATTATTCTTTCACAGATTTTCAACCTTCCAGCCTCCTATTAGCTGCCCCTCTTTCTACCCCTGGCACACACATGGGAAATCCAAGGGTTGATATTTGTAAGACTTGAATGTTGTGTCTCCATTTCACAAAGAAAAAGTGGTATAAGTGAGGGCTCATCAGTTTGCGAGCTTAAATCTATTTAAAGCTTGTAGTTTAATAGTAGAACTCCAGCAATCAGGTACACATTGGATGCCAATAATTTCTTATTAAATCCCAAAGTATAATGAGTTGTTATTTGGTTGAGAAGAATAAACACACAAACATTTTATTTCATTTAAAGTTTTTTTTTTTTTTCTCCCGGAGCTGAGGACTGAACCCAGGGCCTTGTGCTTGCTAGGCAAGCGCTCTACCACTGAGCTAAATCCCCAACCCCTCATTTAAAATTAGTGAACAGAAGCTGGGGAGAAAGGCAACTTAGGTAAAATGCTCACATAAAAGATTTGAATCTGGTCCCAGCGTCTACTAAAAAGCCAGTCAGGGACTGTGATAGGGGCTTATAATTTTACCCAGAGGGGCAGATACTGGTAGATCCATAGAGTTCCCTGGCCAGCTATCCTAGCCTAGTCAGTGAGGTCCAGGTCCCAGGGAGAAAGCCTGCCTCAAAAACAAGGGTAAAGGGTCCTGAGGAATGAGGTTGACATGTGACATTCAGATGCACATGTGCACACATGTGAATGCATTCCCCCAACTATACTCACAAGTGTACACCTGCACATGTATGGAACACACACACACACACACACACACACACACACAGAGAGAGAGAGAGAGAGAGAGAGAGAGAGAGAGAGAGAGGCAGAGAAGCATATAAAATAATTGATGACCCAAACACTCATCTCTAAAAACCATGGAATTTGTTAACTAATTAGGGGTAGATATATTTGTTGAATGTGTTCAAAGGAACATAAAAGTGACAGGGTAAGCCGCATCATCGATATTCTGTATTAACCAAAAATCTTAGTAAATGGGCAAGAATGTGAAAAGTTCAACAATTAAACCAAAACGTGGGTGTTTTAAACAGACTCTGCTCCACTAGAACATTCCGAGGGTTTAGAATCATAAGCAGCCAGAGAAAAACATTGTACAACATGTACATTGTAGCTGATGTGGTTGCTGGGGGTCTTTCTCCCGTATACGTTTCAGTTCCTCAGGAGGGGCAGAGCTAATCAGATTTCTGTGGGAGGCTGGCTCTCAGGTTCAGCAGTGGCAGCGATGGCTTTGACTCAGTCCCGGTTTTCTAATTCTTGATTCTTGTGTTTGTACTCATTTATAAACCACACCTGCCATCTTTGTTATTGTTTAATGTCTCACAGTGGTTAACTCTCATTGTTAATTCTCTGGGCTTTAAATTACCTACTAGACAGCGAGCCAGGGTGTGGATGTGGATTGTATCCACCAAGATGTCTCCAGAAAGGAACTGGATTGAAACATTCTATAAAATGCCAGGCTTTGTGAATTAAATTGTTCCATCTCTCTCTCTCTCTCTCTCTCTCTCTCTCTCTCTCTCTCTCTCTCTCTCTCTCTTTCTGTGTATGTGTGTGTCTGTCTGTCTGAATATTCCAAAGATCCACGATGTGAAAGAGTTGTTGTAAATTTTCAATAGATATTGACTAACTATTCTATATAAGGAAGCAATCCATCTATAATACAAGATTTATGGGCCAGACATGATCTCTGTAGAATACTCTTATTAAATTTATTTATTTATCCACTTCATATCCCGACATCAGCCACCCCTCTCCTCCTAATATCTCTACACGCGGAGCCTTCCCTCATTCTACCCTCCCCTTCTCCTTTGCAAAGGGGAATCCCTCCTCTGGGTGTTACTCCCTATACTACCCCCCCACCCCACCTCCCACCATCCCACCCTGCACATCAAGTTGCTGCAGGACTGAGTGCATCCTCTCCCACAGAGTCAGAAAGGCAGACTGTTGTGGGGAATGGGATCCATTGGCAGGCAGTCAACAGGCTCATGGACAGACCCTACTCCAGTTGTTGGGGCACCACATGAAGGCCAAGCTAGTATGCTACATATGCACAGGGTACCTGGGTTTAGTCTGTGCTCAGTCTTTTGTTGGTAATTCAGTCTCTGGGAGCCCCCAAAAGTCTGACTTACTTGATTCTGTTGGCCTTCCTGTGGAGTCCCTTTCTCTTCAGGACAGCACGTGCTGGCAAAGTTGTGGAGCAAGGGGAACACTCCTCACTGTTGGTGGGAGTACAACTGTGTATAACCACTCTGGCAATCAATTTGGCAGTTTTTCAGAAAATTGGGAATAACTCTACCTCAAAACCTAGCTATACCACTTCTGGGCACATACCCAAAAGATGCTCCACCATTCCACAAGGACACTTGCCCCACTATGTTCAATAGCAGCTTTATTCACAAGAGCCAGCAACTGGAAACAATCCAGATGTCCCTCAACTGAAAAATAGATAAAGAAAATGTGGCTCATTTACACAATGGAATACTACTCAGCCATTAAAAACAAGGACATGGTGAGTTTCACAGGCAAATGGACAGAACTAGAAAATATCATCCTGAGGGATACCCAAAAGGATATGCATGGTATGTACTCACTTATAAGTGGTTATTAGTCATTAAGTATTGGATAACCATGATACAATCCACAGACCCAAAGAAACAAAATAACAAGAAGGGTCCAAGGGAAGATGGTTGAATCTTTCTCAGAAGGGAAAACAAAATAGATATCAGAGATCAATGGAAGGATGGAACTGAGGGTAGAGGGCAGGAGGAGGGTGAGCCAAATGTGGGGAGAGCAGGGGAGGGGGTTTATAGGGGCAACTTCAGCTGAGACTTTTAGCAGTGAAGGATATAGATCTTGATGAGGCCACTTCCTGTAGCTAGGCAGGACTCCCAATGGTGGGATAAGGACAGGAACCCACTCAGAAAACCTTTAACTCACAATGTGTCCTTCCTACAGAAAAGATCTGCAAGATCAAAGATAGAGCAGAGACCGAGGGAATGGCCAACCAATGACTGGCCCAACTTGAGTCCCATCCCATGGGCAAGGACCAATCCCTGACGCCATTAATGATACTTTCTTACACTCATAGACAGGAGCCTAGCATAACTGTCCTCTGAGAGGCTCTACCCAGTAGCCAATGGAACAGATGCAGAGCACCACAGCCAAACATCAGATGGAGTTGGGCGGGGTTGTCTTGTGGTTTGGGGAGTCTTGTGGAAGAGTTGGGAGAAGAACTGTAGAATGCTGTAAAAACAAAGCAAGATTTTTGTTTGATTTCTGAAATGTTGGGAACCGATGACTAAAAATCAAACACGTCTCCAGAATGTAAAGTCGTAAGTCTCCTGCCATCTATTTCAGGCTCTGGGATTCAGTTTCCCTCACTGTCTAGCACACAAGGTCTTGGAAAAAGGCTTCCGTATATTATGCCTGTTTGTGTTTGTTTTCTGAAGCCAAGTTTATCTCGTTCTGGTTACCTCTAGTTCCGTTTTCATAAAAACATCCTGATTTCCTTCAGATCCCACCATGTGCCGTTCTTCCAAGTCTGTCAGGCTAAAAGGCTCCTTCAAGAAATTTCCTTTGGCTTAGTTGAATAGAGTGATTTCCTCAGATTAAAATTGGGGCCTCTGTAGACACTGTGCACCAGAGCCATCTGATTAAGATCATTTCCTGTGCTCTACGGGAGAAGAAAAGTATCAATTAGAATAGCATGGCAAAAACTGTATGATTTTTTTTTGTTTTGAATCTTCTTTCTGAAACAGTAATTTGATTTTGAAAGGCTAATCATATACAAATCATATATGCAAAACACATAAGATTTATAGGGATTTAATGAAAACCCACATGCATATACAACATGCACACATGCACATATGCACACACATATGAGCACACACAAACTATTTCTAAATATGTACCAGATCTTTGCCCCCAGTAACATCATAAATTCCACCAGCAATCATACTCATTGTCCTTGGGATGACTTTAGGCTTTCCCAGGCTTATCAAAGCTGCAGAAACTTGCCTAATTTGATTTCTACGCCGTCGGAGCCAGGGGCCATTTAAAGAACTAAGCCATGAGCTGTATAAAAATACTTTTTAAAGAAATAGAAACTGGCATCTCTTTCTCTTTCGATTAAACTTCTACACTCAGGCTATAACTGTTTAAAGTTAGAGCTCTGAAGATTTTAAAGGGGAAGAGAGAAGAAGGTAAGTAAGGCATTTGTGTTGAAGGTACCTGGCAGGGGGGAAAAAAGGAAAAAAGAAAGAAATGTCTGCATCTAGAAGAATTTGTCCTCAAGCTCCAAGTCTATAACTAAAGGAACACGACGACCTTGACTCATAGATGAACAGAGACAACAGTGGAAGACTAGAAACCCAGATTTGTATGAATTCTCGGGTTTATGGATAGCGGTCTGCATCAGATCCTTTATCACTGTGTTCCTGGAGATCCTTTTCATGTGATACTAGAGCCAGGACTTAAAGCAACCAATAAGGAATAGCTTCTACAGACTTTTGATAAATGTCCCTGGCAACAGCTACTTCAGAGCCAGGATAGCTTAAATGAGCCCTTTCCGCGGGGGCAATGGTCTAGCGCCTGGCAGTCCCTTAACCTGAGTCTTGTACTGTTAGTGAGGACTCTGGACTTCCTGCCATCTTTGGTCAGGATTCTGGACTGTCTCCACCAAAAGGGTCCCCGTCATCCTTAAAATCTGTTTATTACCAACCCTCTTCACTCCATTTACCATTCCACGGACCAAGTCTCCATTATCCCCATTCTGTGCTATTTCTAAGTATTTACCTGCCCGAGTTCCATTTTGGCCAGTCTTCTAATCCTCTCCTCAGAAGTGAGGTCATGAACTTTTCCTGCCTAATACCCTTCAGTAACTTCCCACCTCACTCATGTGTGCAGACCCTCTTGTGCCCCACCAATGCTGCAGCCTGGAGCGGATGCACACTCATCTGAATGGGTTTCTAAGAGATCAGCAGTTACTAGGCTTCTCCCAGGCTGATTCACAGACTCTGCAGACTGCTCTTCCTGAGGGCTTTTGCCCAAGTCTTTCCCACCTCAATTTCAGAAATTGGTCCTCCTCTCATCTCTTGAGAAAACAGACGGAGATTCCAAGCCATCCATAAAATCATTTCCTCTCAGCCCATCTTTTCATTTTCGTGTCTCCACGGACACCTTGATTCATTCCTGACCTTGACGCAATTCAGGTCACCAATGCTGAAGGAAAGTGTTATGATACGCCTGCAAAGCATAAATGATACATTAAATTAGAAAATTAAATATATATATAAGGTCCTAAAATAAGAAAGAGTGTATACGTGCCTGGCTGGGCTTCACAGACGCTTTGCTCCTCCAGGCCTTCCAGCATGCATTGCGGCTCTCACAGGCCACCTATGGTAGCCATCTTACTACCTGACAGGGGTAGGTAGTTTCTGTTGCCCTCTCAAACCCTCTCACAGCCTTGAAATCTAGATGGGCACTTCCTTTGTCAATTTCTAGAGACATTTTCTGCCTGTAAATTTTCCTCATTATGCTAACAAAATTTGCAGGTCTGTTATTTATACTTCACGGTTTGTTGATAATTTTAAAAGGGTAGCTTTCTTTTATTAGGTCAGTTTGAAACTCCTGTTGAGGCTTCCCGGAGTGTGAGGCAAGGGCTTCATTCTGTTCTGTGTTTAAAACAGAGCAAGGCGGCCAGACTCCCGGACCAGCGGAGGATCCCTGCCTTCAGCAGCTCTCTGCTCCCAGGCCCCCTGGAGGGGAGTTCTTGCCGCCTGGTCGGGCGGGCTCTCCTGAGGCAGCAGAGCGGAGGAGACCACCAACGCTGCCCAACCCTGCCCACATCCCTGGCCCAGGAGGAAACTGTATCACGGCCTCTGGGTACCCGTGAGGAGGGCCCAGGAGCAGCAGATCCACTGCGTCTGAGACACCGCACCTGAAGGGACCCGACCCGGATAAACAGTTCTCTGCACCCAAATCCCGTGGGAGGAGAGCTAAACCTTCAGAGAGGCGGACACGCCTGGGAAACCAGAAGAGACTGCACCCTGCACACAGTACTGACCCCAGAGGAAAACAAAAGCTATCTGGAACCCTGGTGCACCAAACCTCCCAGAAGGGGCGGCGCAGATCTTCCTGGCTGCTGAGGCCGTGGAGAGCTCATAGGCAACACCCCGCGAGCAAACTTGAGCCTGGGGACCACAGGTAAGACAAACTTTTCTGCTACAAACGACTTGCCTGGTGAACTCAAGACACAGGCTCACAGGAACAGCTGAAGACCTGTAGAGAAGAAAAACTACACGCCCGAAAACAGAACACTCTGTCCCCATAACTGGCTGAAAGAAAACAGGAAAACAGGTCTACAGCACTCCTGAAACACAGGCTTATAAGACAGTCTAGCCACTGTCAGAAATAGCAGAACAAAGTAACACTAGAGATAATCTGATGGCGAGAGGCAAGCGCAGGAACCCAAGCAACAGAAACCAAGACTACATGGCATCATCAGAGCCCAATTCTCCCACCAAAGCAAACACAGAATATCCAAACACACCAGAAAAGCAAGATCTAGTCTCAAAATCATATTTGATCATGATGTTGGAGGACTTCAAGAAAGACATGAAGAACTCCCTTAGAGAAACACAGGAAAACATAAACAAACAAGTAGAAGCCTACAGAGAGGAATCGCAAAAATTCCTAAAAGAATTCCAGGAAAACATAAATAAACAAGTAGAAGCCCATAGAGAGGAGTCACAAAAATCCCTGAAAGAATTCCAGGAAAACACAATCAAACAGTTGAAGGAATTAAAAATGGAAATAGAAGCAATCAAGAAAGAACACATGGAAACAACCCTGGATATAGAAAACCAAAAGAAGAGACAAGGAGCTGTAGATACAAGCATCACCAACAGAATACAAGAGATGGAAGAGAGAATCTCAGGAGCAGAAGATTCCATAGAAATCATTGACTCAACTGTCAAAGATAATGTAAAAGCAAAGAAAAAGCTACTGGTCCAAAACATACAGGAAATCCAGGACTCAATGAGAAGATCAAACCTAAGGATAATAGGTATAGAAGAGAGTGAAGACTCCCAGCTCAAAGGACCAGTAAATATCTTCAACAAAATCATAGAAGAAAAACTTCCTAACCTAAAAAAAAGAGATACCCATAGGCATACAAGAAGCCTACAGAACTCCAAATAGATTGGACCAGAAAAGAAACACCTCCGTCACATAATAGTCAAAACACCAAACGCACAAAATAAAGAAAGAATATTAAAAGCAGTAAGGGAAAAAGGTCAAGTAACATATAAAGGCAGACCTATCAGAATCACACCAGACTTTTACGCCAGAAACTATGAAGGCCAGAAGATCCTGGACTGATGTCATACAGACCCTAAGAGAACACAAATGCCAGACCAGGTTACTGTATCCTGCAAAACTCTCAATCAACATAGATGGAGAAACCAAGATATTCCATGACAAAACCAAATTTACACAATATCTTTCTACAAATCCAGCACTACAAAGGATAATAAATGGTAAAGCCCAACATAAGGAGGCAAGCTATACCCAAGAAGAGGCAAGAAACTAATCGTCTTGGCAACAAAACAAAGAGAAGAAAAGCACACAAACATAACCTCACATCCAAATATGAATACAACAGGAAGCAATAATCACTATTCCTTAATATCTCTCAACATCAATGGCCTCAACTCCCCAATAAAAAGACATAGATTAACAAACTGGATACGCAACGAGGACCCTGCATTCTGCTGCCTACAGGAAACACACCTCAGTGACAAAGACAGACACTACCTCAGAGTGAAAGGCTGGGAAACAACTTTCCAAGCAAATGGTCGGAAGAAGCAAGCTGGAGTAGCCATTCTAATATCAAATAAAGTCAATTTTCAACTAAAAGTCATCAAAAAAGATAAGGAAGGACACTTCATATTCATCAAAGGAAAAATCCACCAAGATGAACTCTCAATCCTAAATATCTATGCCCCAAATACAAGGGCACCTACATACGTAAAAGAAACCTTGCTAAAGCTCAAAACACACATTACACCTCACACAATAATAGTAGGAGATTTCAACACCCCACTCTCATCAATGGACAGATCATGGAAACAGAAATTAAACAGAGATGTAGAAAGACTAAGAGAAGTCATGAGCCAAATGGACTTAACAGATATTTATAGAACATTCTATCCTAAAGCAAAAGGATATACCTTCTTCTCAGCTCCTCATGGTACTTTCTCCAAAATTGACCATATAATTGGTCAAAAAATGGGCCTCAACAGGTACAGAAAGATAGAAATAATCCCATACGTGCTATCAGACCACCACGGCCTAAAACTGGTCTTCAATAACAATAAGGGAAGAATGCCCACATATACGTGGAAATTGAACAATGCTCTACTCAATGATAACCTGGTCAAGGAAGAAATAAAGAAAGAAATTAAAAACTTTTTAGAATTTAATGAAAATGAAGGTACAACATACCCAAACTTATGGGACACAATGAAAGCTGTGCTAAGAGGAAAACTCATAGCGCTGAGTGCCTGCAGAAAGAAACAGGAAAGAGCATATGTCAGCAGCTTGACAGCACACCTAAAAGCTCTAGAACAAAAAGAAGCAAATACACCCAGGAGGAGTAGAAGGCAGGAAATAATCAAACTCAGAGCTGAAATCAACCAAGTAGAAACAAAAAGGACCATAGAAAGAATCAACAGAACCAAAAGTTGGTTCTTTGAGAAAATCAACAAGATAGATAAACCCTTAGCCAGACTAACGAGAGGACACAGAGAGTGTGTCCAAATTAACAAAATCAGAAATGAAAAGGAGACATAACTACAGATTCAGAGGAAATTCAAAAAATCATCAGATCTTACTATAAAAGCCTATATTCAACAAAAACTTGAAAATCTGCAGGAAATGGACAATTTCCTAGACAGATACCAGGTACCGAAGTTAAATCAGGAACAGATAAACCAGTTAAACAACCCCATAACTCCTAAGGAAATAGAAGAAGTCATTAAAGGTCTCCCAACCAAAAAGAGCCCAGGTCCAGACGGGTTTAGTGCAGAATTCTATCAGACCTTCATAGAAGACCTCATACCAATATTATCCAAACTATTCCACAAAATTGAAACAGATGGAGCACTACCGAATTCCTTCTATGAAGCCACAATTACTCTTATACCTAAACCACACAAAGACCCAACAAAGAAAGAGAACTTCAGACCAATTTCCTTATGAATATCGATGCAAAAATACTCAATAAAATTCTGGCAAACCGAATCCAAGAGCACATCAAAACAATCATTCACCATGATCAAGTAGGCTTCATCCCAGGCATGCAGGGATGGTTTAATATCTGGAAAACCATCAACGTGATCCATTATATAAACAAACTGAAAGAACAAAACCACATGATCATTTCATTAGATGCTGAGAAAGCATTTGACAAAATTCAACACCCTTCATGATAAAAGTCCTGGAAAGAATAGGAATTCAAGGCCCATACCTAAACATAGTAAAAGCCATATACAGCAAACCAGTTGCTAACATTAAACTAAATGGAGGAAACTTGAAGCAATCCCACTAAAATCAGGGACTAGACAAGGCTGCCCACTCTCTCCCTACTTATTCAATATAGTTCTTGAAGTTCTAGCCAGAGCAATCAGACAACAAAAAAAGGAGGTCAAGGGATACAGATCGGAAAAGAAGAAGTCAAAATATCACTATTTGCAGATGATATGATAGTATATTTAAGTGATCCCAAAAGTTCCACCAGAGAACTACTAAAGCTGATAGACAACTTCAGCAAACTAGCTGGGTATAAAATTAACTCAAATAAATCAGTAGCCTTCCTCTACACAAAAGAGAAACAGGCCGAGAAAGAAATTAGGGAAATGACACCCTTCATAATAGATCCAAATAATTTAAAGTACCTCGGTGTGACTTTAACCAAGCAAGGGAAAGATCTGTACAATAGGAACTTCAAGACTCTGAAGAAAGAAATTGAAGAAGATCTCAGAAGATGGAAAGATCTCCCATGCTCATGGATTGGCAGGATTAATATAGTAAAAATGGCCATTCTACCAAAAGCAATCTACAGATTCAATGCAATCCCCATCAAAATACCAATCCAATTCTTCAAAGAGTTAGAGAGAACAATTTGCAAATTCATCTGGAAAAACAAAAATCCCAGGATAGTTAAAACTATTCTCAACAATAATAAGAGGACTTCAGGGGGAATCACTATCCCAGAACTCAAGCAGTATTACAGAGCAATAGTGATATAAAACTGCATGGTATTGGTACAGAGACAGACAGATAGACCAATGGAACCGAATTGAAGACCCAGAAATGAACCCACACACCTATGGGCACTTGATTTTTGACAAAGGAGCCAAAACCATCCAATGGAAAAAAGATAGCATTTTCAGCAAATGGTGCTGGTTCAACTGGAGGTCAACATGTAGAAGAATGCAGATCGATCCATGCTTATCACCCTGTACAAAGCTTAAGTCCAAGTGGATCAAGGACCTCCACATCAAACCAGATACACTCAAACTAATAGAAGAAAAACTAGGGAAGCATTTGGAACACATGGGCACTGGAAAAATTTCCTGAACAAAACACCCATGGCTTATGCTCTAAGATCAAGAATCGACAAATGGGATCTCATAAAACTGCAAAGCTTCTGTAAGGCAAAGGACACTGTGGTTAGGACAAAAGCGGCAACCAACAGATTGGGAAAAGATCTTTACCAATCCTACAACAGATAGAGGGCTTATATCCAAAATATACAAAGAACTGAAGAAGTTAGACAGCAGGAGACAAATAACCCTATTAAAAAATGGGGTTCAGAGCTAAACAGAGAATTCACAGCTGAGGAATGCCGAATGGCTGAGAAACACCTAAAGAAATGTTCAACATCGTTAGTCATAAAGGAAATGCAAATCAAAACAACCCTGAGATTTCACCTCACACCAGTGAGAATGGCTAAGATCAAAAACTCAGGTGACAGCAAATGCTGGCGAGGATGTGGAGAAAGGGAACACTCCTCCATTGTTGGTGGGGTTGCAGACTGCTACAACCATTCTGGAAATCAGTCTGGAGGTTCCTCAGAAAATTGGACATTGAACTGCCTGAGGATCCAGCTATACCTCTCTTGGGCATATACCCAAAAGATGCCCCAACATATAAAAAAGACACGTGCTCCACTATGTTCATCGCAGCCTTATTCATAATAGCCAGAAGCTGGAAAGAACCCAGATGCCCTTCAACAGAGGAATGGATACAGAAAATGTGGTACATCTACACAATGGAATATTACTCAGCCATCAAAAACAATGACTTTGTGAAATTAAATGAGGCAAATGGTTGGAACTGAAACTATCATCCTGAGTGAGCTAACCCAATCACAGAAAGACATACATGGTATGTACTCATTGATAAGTGGCTATTAGCCCAAATGCTTGAATTACCCTAGATGCCTAGAACAAATGAAACTCAAGGCGGATGATCAAAATGTGAATGCAGATCGCTCCTGAGAGACACAGCCAGAATACAGCAAATACAGAGGCGTATGCCAGCAGGAAACCACTGAACTGAGAACAGGACCCCTGTTGAAGGAATCAGAGAAAGAACTGGAAGAGCTTGAAGGAGCTCAAGACCCCATATGTACAGCAATGCCAACCAACCAGAGCTTCCAGGGACTAAGCCACTACCCAAAGACTATACATGGACTGACCCTGGACTCTGACCTCAGAGGTTGCAATGAATATCCTAGTAAGAGCACCAGTGGAAGGGAAGCCCTGGGTCCTGCTAAGACTGAACCCCTAGTGAACTAGACTGTTGGGGAGAGGGCAGCAATGGGGGAGGGTTGGGAGGAACACCCATAAGGAAGGGGAGGGGGAGGGGGATGTTTGCCCGGAAACCAGGAAAGGGAATAACACTCGAAATGTATATAAAAATACTCAAGTTAATAATAATAATAAAAAAAAAAAACAGAGCAAGGCAAACAAACAAAAGGATTCGATGAGCGGAAACCTCTGCTATTCTACGATATTTAAACCACACATAGTTTGAAATACTTTAAAATCTGTTCATGGAGAACTAGACAGATGCGCTACACCAAAGGTGGCACACTTGCTGGTTGAATTTGCCAATCTACGGCGAATGGTAAAAATCCTTGAGAGAAGTGCATCGACTGATTTCATGAGGACAGGGAGGCTACAGATGTTTCCACCTTGATGGAGGTCATGGCATCAGGTAAAACTAGAGTTAGATAATCTTCAACCACAATGAGATTTTTGTATATTCCTCTGTACAAACTGTCACACATTTTTTAGAGAATAAAGCAGGCTAGTGCACATATTCCTACATGGGGGAAGGGAGCTCGTCATAGAAAATGGTCCAAGAAGAAACATACAAATTGTCAATATTTATCTCTTAATATTTAGATAATATTTTAAGTCTTATCAGAAAAATTTAGGTTGGTATTTTAAAATGTTGCTTCCCTTTGCAACATTCCCTAAGCAACAGCATAGAACTCATCAGGGGACAATGCCAGATTACAAATGCCTGTAATCTAGTCACTCAAAGACAGAGACAGGAAAGCCATGAGTGTGAGACTAGCCTGGGCTACAAGGAGAGAGCCTATCACAGATAAACAAAAAAAAATTAGTTTGCAATTGCAGTCAAAATAACTTTTAATATTGAAAGGTCTATTCCAAAATTATGGTTTGGGAAGCTGAGCACTTGGGTGTACGGGATTTCTTTTGTATGAATCAAAGAACCCTAGGTTATTTCCAGTGACGGGAGTTCATAGAGGATCCCTGGGTTCTAGGCTTACTCATGTAATAGAAGTCAAGTGTGCTTTGTGTCCACGACCTATTTTCTCAGCCTCTTCAATCGGGCTGTCAGGTACTAGGTGGCGAAGCCTGTCTAGATCACCGTGTCTCTGATATTTGACTGAATAACCTAGCAGTTTCACCATATTGTAAGAGATGACCGAAGGAAAATAATGGCAACAGATTTAGTATGACTAATTTGTAGTGTACGTGTGATTAATCAGTAAGAAAAGAGATTACTCTAATTCAGTAAAGCAGTAGACTGGGTCTATTAAGGCAAGACAGTAACAGTTTGCTTTTTTAATGGAGTATGCTGGGAATAAGGTTACTTGTATACTACAGAGAAACAATGACCAGCACTTAGAATGGTTTTAAATAAGCAGTCAGAATCAAGCATGACTTTCAAATGATGGTCTCAAACAGTGGAACATAAGTAAAAGTGGGGGACTGCTTATGTATGAGGAGAGCATTCCTGGATGTTACTCAGGCATTGAGAAGCAATGAGATACAGACAGACAGCAAGCCCGGGCCTAATCTGAGGAAAGTGTGAAGGCCATAGGTACCAGGGTTAGCCTCACACATATTTACTGCATGGAGTAGATTGCCTCCCATGATGTTAATAAGTCATTTTATTTTTTTAAATAAACTTATGTTTGGCCTCTACTGAAGGTAGGTTGTGTGTGTAAAGGCTTCATGGGACCTGGTCACTAATCACAAAATTTCTCAAAACATTGGAAATACACTGCTTTAAGGAAATGAGAAGAGCGGGGAGACACAAGGAGGGAGCGGGTGTTTGAAGCCTGCCTTTACTCTGTAATCTACTGGTTGCAAAATGAACACACAAAGGCCAGCAACCAGAAGCTTCCCACCCAGCCTAGAATAGAAGCCTCTGCCTCTTTATTCTCTGCTTTCCTTTGAGAACCTGCCCACTAAGGTACAAGCACCCCTGTCCGAGATCACCTATGCAGAAGGAAAAAAATAAAGAAATTTCATAATCTTCATTCGCTGCTAGGAACTTTCTTCCTCCTCCCTTGCTCCATCTAGGTCACCTCCTGCCTTCTCATTGTCCTGGCAGATCAAAGAGGCCCAGGGAAGAAGAGAGCAGTGTGTGTGGGAGGATCCCAAAGACAGGCCGCTTGCCCTGAATTCACAGCTCTACCCTGCTTCCTCGATCCTCACTGTGACGGACAGGACACCTCAGGGTTGGGTGGAGGCCGCTGAGTCATGAATGCTTCGTACACAATTATTATTTCAAAACAGCGTGGCTATATCACAAATAACTTGCTAGACTCAAGCATCTTGTTCATGTCAGTTTTCTGTTGTATTCTTTCTCCAATTTATTTTTTTTTTATTTTTTTGAATTTTAAACCATTTAGTTCATGGAGAACATTATTGAGCGTATATACGGTACAAACTATTTTGCTCTAAACTTTCAATCATTCTCCTTAGGGCATCTACAAAGGTAATAATAATCCTGTATTCACCACCACTTGGTGTCTTCCTTTCTGTGGCCTGCAGAAAACAAGAGACTAACTGTCATCTGTCAGAGAGGGTGTTTATAAGTACTTATACATTGTACTTATGATGCTCAATATTTCTTCTTCCCAAATTGATGATTTTATTATGAAAAGGGTGCCATTTTCAACAATATGTATCACGTGCTATATGTAAGTAATCTTACTTATTACACAACTAATCTTACTTATTACATGAAATGATTCAGCAAAGAGGTTATCATTGTACCTTTTAAATTAATGCTTAACTGTTAAAGTGTAACATCGTAGGCAGGGAAATGGCTCCTCAAGTAAAAGTCCTTGATGTGTAAGTATGTGGACCCAAGATAAGTCCCCCAAAACCCACATGAGAAACCAGATACAGAGCTCAGGCATCTATAATAGTAATAATCTCAATGGTTCTGTGGGGAGATGAGAAGTAGAGACTGGAGGACGTCAGAAACTCCTGGACTAGATAGTGTGATACACACAGTGGAAAAACAAGGAAGAATCTCTATCTCAGACAAGGCAGATAAGAAGCAGTGTTAGAGGTTGTCTTCTGTTCCCCTGTGCTCTGTGGTGCATTCACACCTGAATCTTCACAGCACAGGAATAAGCACATGTGGGTGTGTGCACATGCATGAGTACACACACACACAATACACACACACATTCATACACACACACACACTCATACACACACACCAAGTCATATGCACATGAATAATTAGACGCAGACACATGCACACTCACACACACACACATACACACATACTCATTACACAAACAGATGCACACACACTCATACACACACACATACCAAGTCATATGCACATGAATAACTACACACACACACACACCAAGTCATACACACATGAATAACTAGACAAATGAATAAATATAGTAGCTAACTTAAAAATGTAACATCTTGTAGAAAACTACCAAAATTTCCTCTTGAGATGAGGTAAAAGTAAAGTCCCTGATGTGTCCAGTGTTTTCAGCATCATGGGGTGGTTGTGGCCAGGATAACAATGAAGAAAGAGAAAGTCTTAGGGATTTAAATGAAAAAGTTAATATGTCAGTATGTTGAGGCCACTCTTGCTTCTATGAGGTACTTATTGAGGAGGACAAAAAGTATGAATATATATCGTATATTTAGAAGGAGATAAATACACCAGAGTAAATGCCTTAGAAGATACAGAGAGAATTATATAGTTAAGCTGCTCAGTTGATAAGCTGTAGAGCATGAGGACCATTGTCTGGGTCTGACAACTCAGTAAGATCCCAGTAAGGAGACTCAGGTTTGTAAGCTGGGTGCTGGGGAGCAGCAAACGGGCAGATCGTCGGGCCTCTGTACAGCTTGTCTCCAACAGCAAGCTGAGTTCACTGAAAGATCCTATCTCAGGAAGATCAATGGAGAATAATGGAGGAAGGTACACATGCCAAACTCCAGCCGCTAGATGCACACACACACACACACACACACACACACACACACACACACAGGCTAATGCACCCCCCCCAACCCCAGCCTCAAAGAAATGGGGAGAATAATGAGCCAGGCAGGTGTCAAATCTTTGCTGGTTGATGTATAGATTCCATCCAATTTAATCAAATCTGGACTTCTCAAATAAACCCCGAACCATTCCACTTGGTTTTATTTTTGAGTGGAAATTGGAGAGCTTATTCTGACATGTGACTGAAGTGTAATGATATCACAAAACAGTCAAGAAACTCTCCTAAGATTTGACTAGAGAAAACCTGAAATGCTGAGCACCAAGATATACTATTGAGTTGTGGGATTAAGAGTATAAAATTAATATGGTAAGCAAGACAGATACATCAGGAGAGAAACAGTAGAAATACACATGAACACATAAGGACACCTGGCCTAGGACAAAGAAACACTGCAAAGTAGGAGGCTTGGGGAAAGGTTTGAGCAGTATGGCATTCTATGCTAAAATAACAAGTAAAGGTCCATGACACCCCTTGCTTATACACAAATCCATTGACGTCCACAGTTGACTTGAATGTGAAAATCAAAATAATAAAGCTATTGGAATATTACAGGATGGCTTATAATCTCTAGGTAGGGAATATTGAAACAAGACTCAGAAAGCACAACAGAAAAATAAACTTGCTAACTTTTACTATATTAAAATTTAAACTATAATCTTATCAGAGATAAAAATAAATACACAGCTTGTGAAAATAAATCTATTTTAACGTACAGCCAGGAAGAAGACAACACTCGGCAAATGGAAATATCCCCAAATTCAATAAGGAAACAAAAGACAATCTTGTCTCCTACGAATAGCTCATAACCTGAGTAGAATTACAGAAGACATCATGGCATCCAGCAGGGATTCAAATGTATCAAATCTCTTTATTCCAGCGAAGTCCGTATTTAATGTCACAGTGACTATGACACGGCTGTGATACTAGTATTTGCTCACCACATTGGTAAAAATCAGAGTGTCTGACAATGCCAAAAGTTGGAAACGAAATGTAGAGTGAGGATCTTTATATATCATGGACAGGAACAATGTCTTGTAAACCCTCTTCAACAGAAGCTAACAGCACTGGCTAAACACGAAGGACCATGTGACCTTTTCTATTGATAGTTTTGTAGCCCCATAGAAAAATTTACTTTCAGGTACCAGATTATATCCACAGAGTAGCCTGAGTAAATGACTTCAGAATGGGCTCGACGAGAAACAGTCAAATGTTCAGCAATAACAGAAAAGATAAAACACTACACCCTAAGTAAAAAATCTAGGACATAATAGTACCAGAAGTGAACTTCAGAAACATGAATGGATTGTAAAGACGCAGCATTGAATAAATAAAGGACACCAGACCTAGCTGAGTGAATAGTCCATGTTCGTTTATACTTTGATCACAAAGTATCATAGAGTGCATGGTTTAAACAGAAGCTTACTTTTCACAGACAAGGGGCTGATATTTGAGGTCCCGGTGCAAGCAGATCTGTGCCTACTGATGTTTCCTGATTCATTCCCTATGTCTTCACAGGGTATAGAAGTGAGGTGGCACCTTGAGGTCTCTTTGCTGGGACACTGCCCCATTCATGAGAACTTTAAATGCTATATGATTTCCATTGGGGACTCAATTTGCTTGGATAAGCATTACCCAGATCAGCACCTCCATGATGTTATTTGAGTTCTAGAAGCTCCTGGGAACACATTGAAGGGGATACTGGTTCTTGAGCTTCTCTTCTCTTTGAATCCCAGGCACTTTGGGTCATGGTAATTGACCCATCATACTCCCCTCTACCATATGCTCCCTGTCCATAAGTCCCAAAGAAACAGGACCAGAATTTCTGGAACTTTCAGCCAGGATACATCTTTTGTTTCTTTATTTAATTTGATTATCTCAGGCAGTTGTCACATTAGTGGAAAGCTGACTAAGATATAAGGTTAGTAGTTTAGCATGTGAATCTGTATAGTGGGCACAAATTCTTTTGAACTTCTTATCTCCCTGACTCCCTTTTCTTAGTGCTGGTATTAGAGATATGTGCCGCCGTTACCAGTACCCAAGTCCTAGGGATCAAACCAACACTTTGGACAAGCATTCTTTCAGGTAGATTCATCTAGATACAACTAGACTTGTGACTATTATTCCCATTTTATAAAAGAAATTGAGATCCAGGTATGATACTGCAGCCTATAGTCCCAGCACTTGGGAGGCTGAGGTCAGGAAAATCATTAATTCCAGGCCTAAGTAGCAAGTTCAAGGCCAGTCGGTGACATGTACAGTAAGACTCTGTTTTAAATAAAATAAAATGAAGCTCAGAAATTTATAGAAAACACTGTAAGCAAATGACAAAGCCAGAGTTGGCTCATTCTTGCCTGATTCGGAACATTTGTCTTCTGTAAATATTATTGTTAAAATCATAGTGCATAGAGGAAGCATGGAAGCTTACAAATGCCTCCTTCAGATATAACTGCCCGAGTGGGATATACAGTAGGCCAGCTCCAGGAATCTGCATTCTGTGCAATGTTTTCAGAGGCAACCATGAAGAGGCAAGCAAAATGAAATCCAAAACAACCACAGTAAACCCCACTTCACCTTCCTCAGAGGAGAAGGAATTATTAATACACCCCCGCTGGAGGCTCACCTCCCTCTCTCTCTCTCTCTCTCTCTCTCTCTCTCTCTCTCTCTCTCTCTCTCTCTCTTCTTCAAAGGGGAATCATTTTGACAGTTTGAGGAAAGGTATCTAAACATCCTGGGACCATAAGCAGATGTTCCGTGTGAGTGGATACTGTCTCTGCATCTGGAGTAAATGCTAACACAGCTCAGAGGGAAGCATCAGAGGTGCTGACAGTGCGCGAGGCAGCCAATCCGCTATCTGCATCCGCTAAGAAGACCTCTTAGCATTTGGATGCAGTGCAGTGTTTCTGAGTCATAGAAGAAACCAGTTTCTTAGGGATTCTGTATTTATTTTTACGTATGTCCTTGCTGAATCTCCTTGAGTATTCCGGTGTATCTCGGCTCTTCTAAAGTTAACTCCAGACTAAAGTGTCAAGGGGTAAAACGAAAAACATAGTCTTGAGATGTTCTCTCTCAGTGAAGAAATCATGGCTTAGTAACCTGGATGGCTTTTCTCCAACAGTAACGATACTGCCCTGCCAAAGAGGTGTGTGTGTGTGTGTGTGTGTGTGTGTGTGTGTGTGTGTGTGTGTGAAGAGGACACAGGTGGTGATGGACAGGATCAGATGTGACTTCTGAGAGAATTGTGAAAGCAGGCAGAATGCCAGTATGCATGGATGAGCCATGGAAACCAACCCAAGGTGACCCTTTGGTTGAGCCCGATGATTGCAACTTCTCTGTGAGATCAGGCACATGCCGTACCATTCTGTAAGTGCTGCAGAACATGCAGACCCCTGGAGCTGGAGTACAGTGTGACTGCTCCCTCAGTGGGCAGTGGGGTGCTTGGTTGGCGTCACTTTGGAGAAAGACACTAATGTGGGTGTTGAGTGGGTGTCACAGTTGAGCTAGTGTGACAGCTGGCTCCGCTGTGCTCTGCTCCTGTGTACCCGTGGATGCTGCAGCCCACACTCTGCCCGGCAGCTCCACACTGGTCGTAATACTTGGGTTGACTTAACATTCTGAGTCTTTGAGCATCTCAACATTGTGTTTAAAAGGAACATCACAGGATAACATACCATGCACTGAAGCATGTGTGTGTTCGCCTTCCTACACAGTAAGGAGCCTAATCATGCCTTGTTGATGACGGCCTCGTTCATGGACAAAGCATAGAGGAATTATTTTTATCTCTGGAGCGCTGGTCCAAGAGGAAAATCAAACATTTCAGAGGTAGAATTTTTTATATTCTTAGGTGAAAACTTTTAAGAGATTTAAAAATAGATACAAGGAAAACAGACTACCTTGAAATAACATGAAATTCTCTGTTATGACTCTAGTGAGAAACTACTCGTGTGTCTTGATTAGTTTTTAACAACACAGTCTATATTTGATATCTGTCATCGATGTGCTGATTTTGAATGAAAATAGAAACTTGGAATTAAGCCTCACACAGGGCTGAGGGAACAGAAGTAAGTGAAAGCGAAGACAGGCTGACTGGTGATGAAAGTGGGTGGTTAGGAGGTGGGGAGAATGGGGCGACAGGGGAAAGAGCATACACCATGATAAAGCCACATAGAAACCTCCTGCCTTCCTTCAAAACCAAATTAACAATTAAAAATAAAATGTTAAAGAGAAATACTCTATGGAGTTACATAATGTTGTTGCCTCTAGAAGCAGAGACTTCCTAAACTAAATCCTCATGCCAAGTTTGGGATACTTCTGTAGGAGTTTCGTCAGGGATGCCCAAGAACAGCTCCCTAATAGTACAGCTGTTGCCTTTCCTCTTGGTTGTTCACCAGAACCGAATGATAAGTCTTTATTACCAAAGACACCACACCACGGCTGAAAGCTGTAGAGAAATCAAGCAGGAATTGACCTAAAAATTTCCCTCCTGCTGGTTAGACTTCAGAGTGCTTTAAGATGTGGTACAGACTGCTGGGGTGGGAAGGAAATGTCTATACTGCTCACTGTTGAACTCCATGAATGACAGCAACCTGTGGCCCCACATGTGCAAAAGTGGCATCGCTATCCCAGAGATAACCAACTGCTCTCTGGTTTAGTTCAAAGCCCGCTCTGTGGAAGGGATCTCATCCTGCTGCTGTAGGTCTGATTAAACAATTATGCCTCCGGAAGTCACGGGTACTTTAAGGATAATTACTACTGATCGTAGCTAAATACATCTGCTGCCAAACTGCCTTCTAAATATGTATGCCAGCACTCTTAGACAAAGGCTATTCTCAACCCTAATCAAAGAGGCTTCTATCTGCAGTGAATGTAGAGCCTCATGGCTGCCCAAAGGCTAAGAATAAGTGACAGATAAGAGTTAAGCGCTAAAACTATTCATTTATCTGCACACTCCTCCCAGGAAGGCTCAAGGAACATTGCCTTAGAAGAGATGGAAAGAATTTAAGAGCCAGAAGACAGACAGGACCATGAAATTCCCTCCTCTTGACAAAACACAACTGACATAACCATGAACACATAATTACTGTTAAGTACTTGCACTGGGTCTCTACAAGACAGGCCTTCTTGATAATCAGTCAAGAAGACCCATGGGGCTCATCGGACCCCAATCCTTGCTGCCAAACTGTAGGACACAGATAGAATCTGAAAGAGGAGGAGACAGATTTGTCAGTTGTGGGTCACCACAGTCCAATAGGTAGTTCTAGCTCTATGGCTACACAGAAGGCCCTGGTCAAAGTTAAAAGAGCAAAACCAAAGCAGAAAGACATGAGGGTGGGAATAAGATTATCAGGGAAGAGGGGTGTGCAAGGTAGGGAGGGACATAAGGCAAGGTGGGGGTGAGGGCAATCAGAAAACATTATACATGTGTGAAATCATCAAAGAACAAAATTTAATGTTTTTTAATGAAGGGAAAACAGAAGTGGAATTAAATCAGATCCTACTCATGTATTAATGTTTCTAAAGCATAATGCTTTTTAAATGTACCAATAAACTTTCTGGCATGGAATGATAAAAGCAGTGTGTAATTTTGTTTGTTCAGTAACAAATCTAAGGGAGTTGCAGATGTCCATATACTGTCACCATCCCTCCTGGAATGCTATGATCCTTGAATGAACCACATAATAATTTCCTCGCCTCACCAATAGATTTGTAAGAAAGGAAATAATGAAACTTGGTTAACTCTGTAGTATAACATACCCAGAGGCTATAAAGTGCACAATGAATACTTTTTCTAGAAAGAATAGAAGACTAAGGTTATTATATGTTATTGTTTGTAATAGGGAAGAGAGTGAGTGTATTAAATGTGTTTCTTATAGTACTATAATTAAGGGGCTATCACTAAGAAAACACAACATGCTTATTGAGAGGTAAGTATAATTAATAACAGATTAAAAAGCAATGAACATAATGTACATTATGTTTTGTGACCTTGAGCAGTAACCCTGGGTTCCTTCTTTGGACCATCAGGAACTGGAATAAAATCCCCTCTAGCCCAATTTCATATCAGTCAAACATTTCTAGTGATCATGTGTCATTTCCCTCAAAAAACTATAACTACACACTTTAGTGAAGATAGGACTCTTAGCAAATGCATAGTTATAAAAAGCTAAGCTCAAGAGTGAATAAACTAAATGATAGATTAATAGTACACTTTAGAGATTAGTAAGTGGCATATATCATTAGTATATTTATATGTAATCAATCAAATATTAATATTTTACTGAAGTTTAAAAGTAAAAAATTAACTCCACTACAGTTATACAAATTCTTTTGGTAAAACAATATGAAAAAAAAAACTGTTTTAGCTACACTTTCTGGGGAGATGTTTTCCTTTTTGGTTTATTTTTCCATGTGGAGAAACATCCCCCAAAGGCAAAATTCTTTTTGTTGTTGTTGTTGTTGTTGTCATTGTTGTTGTTGTTATTGTTGTTGTTTTGTTATTTTTTTTAATTCCAAGATTTCCAAAATGGTGCAAAGAGTACTAGCCCATGAATTGATGGCACTTCTTTTCAACAGATGTGTGTTAAAGTTGTTATCTGCCCTGGACTGTATGACAGTGATTAATGGTATGTTCTACTAATCTACAGAATTAAAATTGTCATGATTATACTCTTCAAATTTCTTGATTCATGATTCATATCTATAATAAATACCAAATGCACTGTGCCCTACTGTCGAGAACCATGACTTGATATTGCTTGTATCATTTATAAATACTTCATTAAGTGGTGTGTGTGTGTGTGTGTGTGTGTGTGTGTGTGTGTGTGTGTGTGTTAATTTTTTACAATGTCATGTGGGCAAAGAGATATTATATTCCCCCAAGTTCACATGTACATTTCTTGTGGAGGAATTAAAAATTGTTAATATTTAATGTAATTTATAGAGTGTAAATAGACGAGGTAGCAATGAGTCAACTACATGAAAAATTTTTGTAAAACGGATTATTTCCATGTCATCCCAAAGAGAAATATTTAATTTTTATTAAATATAGAGGACAATTTTAAGACAATCAGACGCAACATCATTTATTCTTTTATTCTTATGAATGTACCACATGCAAGACATTGAAGACAGCCACATACCTGAGTAGAAGAATCCCCTCCACCATGATAGCCACCCATCAGAAGCAATGCCAAGCATGTCAAAAGCACACCGTGGGATCTGTGTTCTTGGGGAAAGAGGATGTGGCTGGGGCACAGAGGACTCCTCCCCCAGGTCCAGGAATATGAGATGGATTTTCAGAGGAGCTGACATTGAGCTGGCAACTATACAGAACTAAAGGAACTGATCCAAGGGCATGGGGGACAGTGGCCATACAGTGTTCACAGCAGTAGCAAGAGCACATGCAAACATTCAGTAAGGAATGGTATTTAGAGGGCCTTGACTTCATTCTAGACATATGAGCAATCCCTGAGAGCAGAAATGGACCGAAATCAGAAACCTAATCTTAAAATGATTATACTAAATGTACTGTAAAAATGGAGGAAGGACAGGCTGAGTTCATAAAGGCAGCAAAGGGAAGAGGATGACAGGTTGTACTTATAAGAGGGGAGGAACGAGATGAGAAGTAGTGAGCTCCCCATTGCATGGGAGCAGCCACCAGGTCATCAGGCTGTTCTGGATATGCTCCAGGCATTGCTAGAACTGCATCGGTCTCCTGATGCTTCTAGACTCCTTCCTATGGCTCCTTAGCTGAGCTTAACATACCTGGGTGGAAGATGCTTCCAAACAAGGTTGGACGCTCTAACTGGTGGTCAGCTGAATCACCCATGCACCTCCAGCTAATTCTTCAAATCCATGGTGAACGGCTGATCCAGAAGTGCTGAGAACTTCGTTAAGTGAGACAAGATGAAGTTTCTGTCAAGTGTATTTTCAAAATAGCATCATGACTTGAAATTCCCTAGAGAGGTTCTTAGATAGTCTCCAGCGGCCTTTAGAGATAAGTGGAAGCAGTTTGCCCAAATCATGGCACACACGCTTGTGCATTAACCTTTTATTTCTATGTCTTCAAAGTTAGATAATAAACAGATTGAACTGAGATATCAATACTGAAAATCACCAAGCTTTCCCTGTTCTCTTCAGACCTCAAGGTGGCCCAGGGGCAGCCCTCACCTTCTCTCCTGTCAGTCTCCTCACATCTGTCCTATTATTTCTTTATCTGTTTTAATACCGTTTTGCTCCAGTTGCTAGAGGTGAACTGTTTTCTCTCTTTATGGATTTCACTGTTTTTTCCTGTAAAACCGAAGAACACACTGACCATCTACACAACACTGGTCACCGTGCAGCCGATTACCTTGGGGCTGTGTCCCTGACACCGTCTATATTCAGGCTTCTCTCATCTGGATGATTCTTTTACACTCCCATGTAGAACCAACAGCTCACTAGATTTTGTTTTCTTGTAATTCTGGGGATCCCATCCAAAGTTTCGAATGTATTGGGTAAATACTTCCAGGTACACTCCCTGAGGGCGTGCTGCATTTTAACAAGACATATTGGTGTATCCTTGTTGTCCTGGGTCTAGATTTTTATTGCAGTTAGGTGTGGCTGGGTGTGGCTGGAAGCAAACATCATTTTAAAGGATATATAAACACTCTAAATTCTTCAGTCCTTTCCTAAAATCTGGGAAGCAGCCCACTTATTTCATTCTGCCATTCTATTCATCTTCTCTTGGCTCACCTTCAAAAAGTCATCGAAAAGCCACACTGACATGTTCTCCATCTTGGTTGTCTCTCTCCTATAACTGTCAGGGATTTTTGTCTTCAGAAATTCAGCGGCCAGTAGGACCAGGAGCATAGCCCACACGTCCTAGTTTGCTAAACTAGAGATCAGAAGCATCTTGGGACAAAACTCCAGGAGAATGCTTATGACTCTCGCCTCTCTGTTCTCCTCTCTTGTAAGTGTTTCCCTTGAAGAATTCGTGGAAGAGTTTCTATGGGATCAGTGAGTGCCTATCCCTAGGTTTCTTGGTGGCAATGTCTTGAAAAAGAAAATTTATCTCAATTCCTGATTTTACAAAAAGGTGAGGGACTTAGTGTAAAATGATTTCATGCATGTTTCTAATTGGATTACGATGGCTGCAATTCAGGTATCCAGAGGAGTGGAGAAAGACAGGCCATTGGGTTATGGTTTTCCTGGATTACATAAGGCTTCCCCATTATACTCGATGCCATATTTGTAGTTCTGTCTTAAGAGAAATGAATGGATATTTTGGAAGGTAGAAAAAGCTTTACTAGCCCCCTGAATGCAAAAAATTTATACATATATACATACACACATATGAACATACAATTTGAGATGGGGTCTTGCTATGCTGCTCTAGATAGCCTGGACCATTCCGGCTTTGAGATTTTGTTTCTTCTGTCTTCGCTCCCCCAGCGAAGGGATGACAGGCCGCAGAACTGTGCTGAGCTAAAATGTCCTCTTGGTGGGAAGAACCACTCTGTGATTTTGTTTGTCATACTGAAGAAAAAAGCCAGTGTTTTTTGCAGGCTAGGCAGGTTCTGTACATTCTGAGCTCCACCCAAGCCCCTGAAGAGGCATACTGAAGTCTTTCTCATCAGTTAACTCTAGAATAATTGTTAATTTTGTCATATTTCATACATTATTTCATTTATATTTTCTAGCCTACCTTTTCTGATTTATTTTATTTACTAATAAAATACCGAGGATGATATTTTAGAATACATAAATATACTCACACTTTTGTCAGTTCCTTATATTTTTAAATATGTTTATCATGTAAAAACCATTGTGCACAGTTTAGCTTTACTATGGAGAGTCACCTTTACAAATGCGCCATGCTCACAGAAATCAGAGAAGAATGAATGCTCACTAATTATTAAGATAACTTTCTAGGTTTGTAAAATGAACTGTTTTCCTGCCTTAATACAAAATATATAAGACAGACTTTCAAAGTCAATATGAAAACTATTATCGCCATTGGAAGAATGTGCAAGGGAAACTAAAAATTTGTAATTTCTTTAGGAACTCACCTAGCTCTCCAAGTCATTGTGATTCTCTGTTAGCTGGCCCCGTAGGGATCCATAAAAACAGTTCTGGTTGAAAAGCTGTAACTAGCAGAGCAGAAGAGAATTGTGTCGGGTTTATTTAGTCATGACATGGAGCCCTGAGGAAGGCAATAAAATCCTCGATGCTCTCCAGAAAGGCAGAAGCTTGCCGCATGAGAACAAAGTTCTAAAAAGGCCTGTACTTCTGGCTCAACTTTTTAGAGAGGAAAGCAAGAAGCCATGAAGTAATGGATATCGGGGGGAAGGGAGGACATTACAGGACTCTGTGTGAAATAAAAAGAAAACTGGGCAAAGGGTATCATAGATGACCAAGAGCACATGAGAAGACAGCCAGTGTCATTCATCACCAAGGAAATGCTATCAACACAATGAGCTTCTACTCACATCCATTAGGGAGGCTAGAATAAAAGGGGCAGATTGAAACAAGCAATAGTGACAAAGCCCAGATATTCCAACACTCTATGCTGCTAGTAAGAATACAAATGGGGTGGGTCCCTTTGAAGATGGCCTAGAAATTCACTGAATACTAAATGCAGAGTTCCCTTATATGCCTGTAAAATGGGGGCCACAAAGGTAGTTCAGTGGATAACTGTGGGTAAGCTTGCAGGAAACCTGAGTTTGACTTCCTAGCATTCATGGTAAACTTGGGCATGGCTCTCTGCAACCATTACCCTACTGTGTTGGTGGGCAGGGACATGAAGCTTGCTAGGGCTTGCTTGTCACCCACCTAGCTACAGATTCAGTGGGAGGCTGAACAATGAACAAGAAAGTGATAAAGCAGGACATTCAAAATTGCCCTTTGGCCTCTTCATGGATGTGTGCATCTTCACACCCTCACATAGATGTTTGTGCACCACACACACACACACACACACACACACACACACACACACACACACACCATAAAAAGATGTCTACGCAAACCTTTTACATAAACTGGGCATAGCAGCACATGCCTTCAATCCCAGTAACAGAGAAACAAGGCAGGTGGATCCTTCTGATTCTGAGGACAGTCTAGTCCACATACCTAGTTTCAGGCTGGTTGTAGCCACACAGTGAGACACCCATCTCAACATAATTATAAATGTATTTATTTGGGATAGAGTGACACCTCCATGGTTGGGAGAATGCCCTGGTCTTTCAGACAACATGAGTTTGTTTCCAAGCACATGCATTTAGTGACTGCTTCTAACTCTAGCCCCAGGAGAATCAAATGACTCTGGTCTCCAGACACCTGCACTCATTAAAAATTATAAAATAAATCTTTAAAAAAATTGAGCAATAATATGCATAATTGACAGCATTATCTGTGATAGCCACAAGCCAAAGGTTAATAGATGTCTAATTAAATTAGATGGACATGGTAGATATGTTCAATGAAAATTATTTAGCCATAGAATTCTAAAAACTGCTACAATGAACATGAATCTTAAAAACATAACACCAGACAAAGTCAGACACAAAAGGACACAAAGTTTATGAATTCTATTCACAGGACATGCCCTAAATTAGGAAGCCTACACATCTGAACATCTACTAGTCTTGCTTTAGGACTAGGTGTAGAAGGTGGAAGTGACTGGCAGCTAAGGTTACCGATTCCTTTAAGAGGTGATAAAAACAGCCCAAAACGTCAGTGTTAATTCCATAAACCCAGTAGACTACAAGCTGTTGAACTTCACATTTTAATTGGGACTGCTGCTTGGAAGGTAAGTTATTTCTGAGCAATGTTTCAAGAAAAGCTCTTTGGGGAATGGAGGAAAATTAGCCAATTTAAATGATTGTAACAACTTATCATGTTTAGCCTTAACGTTAATATGATTCCCACATAAAAGGGCACTGATACAGGATAGTCCTGATCATGTCCATGTAACACAGCAGGGCAGGCATGACAGCAATTACTTTCCTGGAGTGTATGCAGAACACAGCCTGCACACTCAATGGAGAACTCAAAAGAACGCAAACACTCGATGCCAATCTAATCAACAGTGGGAAATGAACCAGAATGCTAATTCTAAAAACAGAATCCCTTTGAGCCCTGTAACTTTCCTGAAAGGCAAAACTGGGTCAAATATACAAAAAAATCCCATGTTTATTTATTCTTATTGCTAGAATCTTATACTCGAAGGTCAGGTCTATCTCCTCTGTTTTCATCTGTAGAATGCTTATCTTTATAGCCAGATTAGCCCATCTACCTATTTTCTCTAGCAGACCACATTCACAGGGAATGATGATCAATATACAGATATTCAACATGAAGATAATAAAACTTTTGGGTGCTTGGCTACAAATGGAACAACCATGTCTCCCACACACCTGCCAAGTCTCAGATCGTCTTGGGAGACAGGGTGGAAAGATTTTAAGAGCCAGAAGCAGTGGGTGTATTCACTAAGAGAGTATCCAGTATTACCTGGGCATGACAGGGCTGTTGAACACATACATCCACAGTAGCTCTGCTGGTTTGAAGAATATCTGCACAAAATCAAGCCACCTCAAATCCAAGCATGGATGAGGGAGGTCTCAGGAACTCCCAATCCCAGCTGAGGAACTATTGAACATGTATGGCTTCTGTGGAAGGAAGATCATTTTTTTCTGCTGGAAGTCAGCCCCTGAGAGGCTATTCATACACCAGGAGGGAAGAGAGAGAGAGAGAGAGAGAGAGAGAGAGAGAGAGAGAGAGAGAGAGAGAGAGAGAGAGAAACTTGTTGGGAGGGATGGTGTTGGGAGGAGGGCTTGGGGGAGGATTTGGATGAGAGGGGAAAGGGGTGAAACTATAATGTGCATGTATGAAATTCTTATACAAAACTATCAAAAATGTTTAAAAACTCATAACTTTATCATGGTTAACAGATAAAAGCCCATATAAGCAACAAAATCATTCACATACACTCAGCTCCCTTTTTGCTTAGCCTTCCCATTCCTTCCCTCACTTCCTACTATGGATGATCAATATTAACCTGCCAGGGCTCAGAGGATAGTTCTTTTCAAGCTGGGCTGTCTTCTGGGAATCTCCCATTGTTCTTGTTACAGTAGCTAATTTCCACAGAAGTGTTTTCTTTTCTCTTCAGAAAGTGAAGTTAAGGGTTGTGTTATGTTCTTGATCAGAGTTCATTCATTAAATAGAAAAAAAGCTCTCCTGTAGAATTCTATTCAAGACATTTCTCTTTCGTGTTTTACAACATGCTATGGTCCCTGTGTGACTCTATAGGCCAGTCTTACAACAGTAACTCATGGTGTTCAAAATCTTCTGAAGGCACGTCACAACCTGCCCTCTCCCAGGATATCCAGTATCCTTCCTGGGTGCCTGTTTAATGTAGTATCAATTAGACTTATTTGAAAGAATAACATTGATCTTATCCAAACAAGTAATGAACCACTTATCTCTGTAAAACGTCTCACAAAATATATCTATCAGGTAACATTCCAGAATTGAAAGGTGGCAAGTGATACCTGTGTTAATTTTGAGAGTAGCTCCCCTTACTTCACCTAGGTTTTGAGCAGTGACTCCACACCAGCCCAGGTTGGAAACTGCAATGATGCACAACTCATCAGATGACATGGCTCAACTTTCCATGTGTAGACTGTGATCGTTCCACTTGTCAGGTGCAATTGGGCGCTGGAATTTGTAAGTGCAAACTGTCTCCAGATATACAACAAATAGAGCAAACTCATAAAATATACAAAGAAATTATTTTAGTTTGCCACTTTTATTTTTTGAGCATCTCAATTAAGACAGTAGAAGACTACTCCATGATCAGAGCAAATGCCTAAGTCAAGCTATCATTAGTGAGGTATCACCAGGGTGAGGCACAAAATAAACCTTTGTCCTGAAGTATTCCTAGGAGCTGATCTCCTGGCTTCTTTCCTTAAGTCTTCCCTTCATCCAGTGGTGGGTATGCAGAATATGTAACCAAGGTGCCTGCTTTTCCCCATAGTCTCAAAGCCTCGTACAATTCTTTATTTTGTTCTCTAGCCCCAGGATGGAGATGCTTACTCCGCTAGATGGGAGAGGTACAGTAACTCAGTGCTAACTCCATATTAGTTATCCAATTAACATTTGTTGAATTGAGCACGTTGCTACAAAAGCCCTTATCATTGTTGCCCAGCTTCTTACATAACTCTTCTCAAAAACTCAGTACTTGGAAATACTAGTCTAGAGTGAGCCAGCTCCTTCCAGGGCTTAAACTTTGAACAGACTTGGTTAGGTAGTTTTAGAAACTCTCTGTACTCTTTAAAAAACCACAAGGGATCCATTGGGTAAATAGCTACTTCTGTGCTAATTTGCATGGCTGAGTTGCTCTAATTTTCGGATGGGATAGGAACTTTGTAGGGCAGAGTGAATGAACAGAGCTGTTGTGAATGGCTGTAAGTGAATGACTCAAATCACCGTGAGCTGAACACTTTGGAGGATTTCGTAGTGTGTGGGATGCGTGCTATAGGTGATATTCAGGTTGAGGCATTGAAGCATAGTTTCTACTCAGCTGTTCGAATAAGCCCTGTCTGCTTTTTTGTCAATTGGTTTTGGGGTACAAGATAGAGAAAGAGAGCAGTTAGCCAAATATGTAGCAGGGGGGGGGAGAGACCCACCCTGAGACCTTCCCAGGACTGAAGACTCCTCTGTCCTGAATTTTTGCTGGTTTTTTTTTTTAAGATTTTTTTAAATTTAATATATGTGAATACACTGTCGCTGTCCTCAGACACACCAGAAGAGAGCACCAGATCTCATTACAGATGATTGTGAGCCACTGTGTGGTTGCTGGGATTTGAACTCAGGACCTTTGGAAGAGCGGTCAGTGCTCTTATCCACTGGACCATCTCTCCAGCCCCCTTTTGCTGGGTTTTAAAGTGCTGTCTTCCCCTGGTTGAAACTTCTCTTTTCTACCATTTCTATTTTCTCTCAATAGTTTCCTGTTCCATTTAAAATCAATTATAAGCCTTCGCTTTTTGAATGGAGATGGGAAGAGAACCAAGCAAGGGGAAGAGGGGAAGTTATAAAATACATTTTTTTTACTTTTTGTTCTTTTATTGGTTATTTTATTTGTTTACATTTCAAATGTCTCCTTTCCTGGTTTCCCCTCTGAAAACTCCCTATCACATCCCCACTCCCCCCCTGCTTCTATGAGGTTGCTCCCCCATCCCTTCACCCACTCCCACCTCAGAGTCCTAGCATCCCCCTACACTGGGGCCTCGAGCCTCCACAGGACCAAGGGCCTCCCCTCCCAGTGACCGCAGATAAGACCACCCTCTGCTACATATGCAGCTAGAGCCATGGCTCCTTCCACGTGTATTCTTTGGTTGGTGGTTTAGTCTCTGGGAGATCTGATGGAAGCTCTGAAAAGTAAAAATTTATATATGTGCTTTTGAAATGCAGGTACTAGCTTATTAAAATCTTTGAGCTGAATAAAGGGGAAAACATCATCTATCATCCAAATCTTCCCTAATTCTGAATTACTTAATTCTTAATTCTCTTTTCTGTATTTATCTCCGATTTTTCTCAGGACGACTCTACTCTCACTTCCTCTGCAGACTTCTGTTAAGGCTCCCACAAGGAAAGCTGATGGCCCTTATGTCCCCGAGCACTGCCATTCCAGCCTGGTGTGCTCAATGTGTGTGCAGTGGTATTATTGACAGATTCATCTCTAAGTATAAGTCATCACAGCAAAGCTTAAGTGCTTGCTAGAGGGGCTGCCTAAGGAACCAAAGTGAAACAGAGGAGTGACATGGGCTGTTGCTGGTAGTGTCAACTTTGGGCGCTTTGTCGTTGTGTTCCCCAGAGATAGACAAAAATGGCATAATGTGTGGCTCACTTTCTTACTGTTAATGCAAAACTACCAAATCCTACAAGTCAGGAGCAAGCTCTTGCAAGGATTTAGGTCACATGACTATAGTAGAGCTGGCATTAAAACCTGGAAGATGTCTGCCCATCTGTGAGGTATTGTGAGAAATACCTTTGCTCAAGAAGGACGTAGTTAAGGATTAATGGCAGTTGCAGGCATATCATGGGTGTTGGGGAACACATACAGAAAGAAACAGTGGTGCTTAGAAGCAGGAATAAAATTGCTCAAACCTCAAGTTCCCTTTGCAGAAGTAGCATGTGTCATCTCTCAAGCGTGTTCAGTGTCATGTTCTAAGCTATGTGTAGTGCACTGCCAATGCTCAGAGCATGTGTAGAGTGTTGTCTATATGCAGGCGAGGGCTGGCACAAATTAAGACAAGGCGTTTGATTGGACAGTGAAAAAGTAAGGTGGGCACAGAGTTTTGAAGGGAAAAGGGGGTTGGGGAAGCAGAGGGGGCCAGAACCAAGATGGAGGCAGAGAAGGATGACCCAGATCCGTGTGACCTTAAATGGCCACAGGTAGGTGTGAATGTTTCTTAAGGGATGGATTTTTATAGGACAATTCGTCCTATAAAATTCGTCCTAGGTGGGCAGTTTATATCATTATCAATCGGTTGTGATTTTACTGTGTGGACTTTTGTGGAATGAGAATATAAGATATAAATCTGATGGCTAAATTACAATCTTAATTGAGTTTTGATTTTTAACAGGTAACTTGGAGTTGTTTCTGTAACCACAGGGGGCAGATGCTGGGACTCTGAGCAGAGTTTGGTGGCAGAGATCCAGGAGGGCAGCCGCCACCAGATGATAGCTAGAGGTATAGCATGGTAACCTAGAACCGGCCGCTGCTGAGATGAATATACCCCACTGATGCCGTATGGCTTGACAATGTTGGCCAGCGAGCATTTGTTATTCTTGATATCTATCACGACAGGCATAGATAGTATTTCTCTTATGTTGCTTTAAGGTGACGATTAGCCAGAGAGTTCCACTGCAGTTTGAAACAGTCAATCTCTTGGAAGAAAGATGGTTCCACTCGCAACAAGCCATTTACCCAGGTTGATTTCTCAAGTCTGAGTCGTGTGGCGGACAGAATGCCATGTGCTGGCCTTACTTCTTTCTGGCCATTCATGGTGTATGTCAGCGGGTCAAGAGTTTGAGAAGTTCTGTATTACGATGACTATGTTCCAAAATGGCTTGACTATGAACATTATTTTTTGCCTAAAATATTTCCATTCATACGTATTCCAAAACTCTAGGAAACTCCTATCAGTGGAAGTTCCATCACTCCAGTGAAGGATCATCGCTAAGTGCTTAATAACCTTGAATCATTTAACAATGCCAGAACAGCCCAGATCCTAGGGGATGACTGAAAACATCCGGCTGAACAGTCTACACAAAAATTCAGTGTACCCAAGACTAGTAATGTGCAACTTATACGTTTATAACTGAGAACACAGAGCGTAAATAGAGACAAACACCATCCTGGGAACATACCAGGAAATGGTGAATGTCACAGAGACAATTGGTCGAGGTCACAGGCCATTAATAATCTCTTAAAAATAGACAAACAAATAAATAAAAACAGAAACTGAATTTATGAAGTGACAGGATTAAAAACAGAGGCATGTGCTCTGTCATAAGTACTCCTTCCTCCATCAAAATGGACTTTTCCAACTGACTTTGGTCATAGTGGGGGAAGTTTGAATAAAATGAATCCAATTAAATGGTGTGGAATGTAATTATCTTAGAAAAAGGACTATGAGAAGAAAGAACCACAGAGTGTGTTTTTCGTTGTTATTATTGTTTTGTTATTTTTGTTTGTTTTAAAAATAGAGAATTTTCGAGAGGCTTACGCATGGACAAAGCGAACTATACATATGTCCTTATTTGGAACTTTGATATAATTATGAAAAAAAATCATAGCTTAATTTATTCATAGAACCTGCTCCCCCCTTCCAATCATCCTTCTGTTCTATTTTTATTCTTTTTTATTTCAGGATGTATCAGTCAAAGCCGAGCCAGAGAAATGAAATCAATCCTGACACTTATTTAGAGGTTTCATGAAGAAAATCCCTCGAGTGGTTATGGGGCAGGGGAGGGGGATTATCAATGTGTAGACCCGTAGGGCAGCCAGGGGAAGGACAGGCTGGGACTTGTGTATGAGCAGATGTATAGGTAGAGTTGTTACCTCAGAAGCTTGAGTCTCCTTTGAGGCTTTTCAAGAAACTGACAGAGGGCTCAAAGCACGTAGGGCCACTGAGGTGTGGCTCCCTTAAGAGTTACTTGATTATAGACTAGTTCAAAATCATAGACATATTCAGAATACCTCATAGATATGATGTGGTCCATTAAAAATTACTCAGCTCAGATAATATACTCACTGTATATAAACCAACAAATAAAATATCACAATAATAATGGTCTACGGTCTGATATAATTTTAGAATATTTATTTTTTGGGTTGGTTTCAGCCCAGGATAAAGTTGCCTTTAGAAAACACAGTTCACTTCTCATTCCCTTGAAATCACCTTGGAGATAGACTACCGGGGTAGCGCCGTAGCTGCTGACTCATCAATGGCTTGGAGTCTTATTTTTCCGGCATATTTCTGCCCTACTGGCTTAAGCAGTTCTCTTTCATCAGTAAGGTGGGCCGACTGCGTCTTTGCTCCCGTTCTCTAAGCAATAAAAAAGGGCAAGAGACAGAAAAAACCTGCTCCTCTCCCCTTTATCGGTCTTCCTGGAAGTCCATCCGTTTACCTCTGCTTCACTGACCAGTATTGCCCACACACAGCCACGCTGGGGCTGTAAGGGGGAGCGAGGAGCACCTTTCTTTCCTCCAGGGAGTCAGATGAAAACTTAGCGCCATGGGTGATGCTGAGAATGAAAGAAAAGTAGATGTTAGAGCAAGAATCATCTGCCTTACAATGAACCTTAAAGCATTTAGTGACATGCTACATACAGGGTGACATTTCAGTGCCCAGGCATTAAGGAATCGGTCCTGGCCTGGCTCATGGAAGCATAGAAACCAGGTTGGGCATGGCGGATTTGACTTCGGGCTACTTGGGACCTACACTTGAAGGGTGTTGGGGACCCCTATGTCTTTTCTTCTCCTTTACCTCCTAACCACGAGGTGAGGAGCCTCGCTGTAGCGTGTCTCCCAGGCCGGCTCTGATGCTTTTCTCTAAGTTCAATGCCACAGGGTCAATCCTCCAGGCTGCAGGTTTCTAGAACAAACCTGAAACAAACCCTTCTTTATATGATTCGGATATCTCGGGGTTGTTTTAATGGTACAGGAAAGAGTAGATAGATAGCAAGGGATCCTTGTGGTGTTTATGCTGGCACAAATGATTCTTGCAGGTGAGCCGAGTGGCCGTGATGCGCATGCTTTTCAGGTCGGCCGCGTTGCGCATGCTCTTCAGGTATGCTGCGTTTTCCCTCCGGCATTTCAAGACCTTGCCAGGTCAGCAACATCTAAAGCTTCCTGGTTCTGAATAATGTGCTGATTTTGGCAAATGTTTATCTTATTTTCAGACATACGTTACCGTATGTATACTTCGTATTTGTTTTGAATGACCGGCTGTGTATACACACAGGTGCATTATTTACAGTCTTGGGTTATTCCCTTACACATATGTTAGACTTTAAGCGTCTGTGGGGAATGCTGAGGTGAACCTTGTGAAGGACAAAGTGGAATGGAGAGCGGGGTGCCGCAGGCTCCTGTGACTCCTCAAAGGGTCCTGATCTGCCATACAGGGCATTAGATCTAAGATGGCTCCAGGAACGCCAGTGAGACAGAGAAAAGGAACCAAGGCCAGGGCAGTGACTGCTTCCTCCTCCCCACCCCCAGCCCCATCTCTGTCTTTATGGAAGTCCTAACAGGTGACATGTTCCCCTGATCCTTCTGAGTTGCCTCACCATGTCCTGCCATTCTCTCACCAAAACAACTGTAGGATTTTGTGTGTTTCTTATATTGTTATAGAAATGAGTGTGTATTCATATGTTTGTGTATGTATATGTGTTTATATACATGCATATGTGTACATATACATGTATGCACATATGTGTAGTATATGTGTGTCTATATATACAGATATGCGTGTGTATATGTGTGTATATATATTGTGTATGTATGTGTGTATATACACATACATATGTGTATGTGTGTATACATGTATGTTTCTATGTATGTGTATATATGTGTGTATATGTGTGTATACATATGTGCTTGTGTGTTGATTTCTGAAAGTTATTTGAAAGTTTCCAGTGTACAATATTGTTACTTCCTTTTCTTATTATCTCTCCAAAGACAATCTGTCCCTTTAAATGCTTATATAATATTATCTGTCTTATGTCCAGTGAGGGAGGTTTAAACACCAGAATAAAGAAATGAGCTATATGGTAAGTGGCAATCTTTTGGGAGGAACAGAATTTACCTTTATGTTTTAAACTCACAAGGAGGATTCAGTGCGCAGACCAAATTCACTTCCATTGGTGCAAAGAAAGGCTCCCAGACACACACGGGATTTCTTCTGCCAATGCTGGAACTCCCTGAGTGTGCACTGAGAGGCTGATGTCTTTCCTTTTAGAAACGTGTGATCATTTACAAGGTGGCAGAGTAGTAATTTTATTATTACTGTTAGGAGATGAGTCCATTAGGAAACAAAAGTTGTCACGCGTCCATTCCTTACAGCCCCGTAAAAAGAGTAATGAGGCAATCACTGGCGTTCCATGAGATGTTGGTCCTTAACTGGTAAGACCAGAGTACAGTAACGGCCAGCAGAGCACTGCTTAAAGCAATCATTTTTATCCCAGTTCGTCATAAAAGGACTATTGTCTTTGCAAAGTGTAACTAGTTCTTTAGGTCTGTATTTTGTGTTCTCTGCAGTTTTGACCATTTTCTCATCTTTTTGTTTTGTTTGTTTTTGTTGTTGTTATTGTCATTGCTGTTCCACCCTTTCCTCTGGGAAAGCTCTTACCATTACACGCATGTCACCTACTCGTATTAAAAATCCAACTCATGAATGTGTGTCTAAATGGGCATCGTATTGTTCGAGGTTTTCTTCGTCCCTTCAGAAAGTAGGTGACTGATTTCAGCCCAGAAATGGACACAGCTAGAGAGTGCATTATTCCCACCACTCCAACAAGGAATAAAATACACAGAATAATTTACAAACTAATAACTTTTCCATCACAGAACATAGGAAATAGAGCTCGACATGAAGCTGGGTATTGCATGAATCTGATATATGACATTCTGGAAAAAAATAAATAAAAAGATGGCGGGGAAAACAGGTACATGATCACCACAGTAAAGTGTAGGGAAAGGACTGGCTGTGTGAGACACTCAGGATGGAATTTCAGGGTGCGAGAAGGGTAACAGAAATTAGGTGGGCTACTCATCTGGGTACCTCATGACCCTTTCATCTCTGAAACAGTCTGAGAGGCTTAGAGCCCAGGAGCCCTCTTTCTTCTGGGTAAATCAGGGTCATTGGGGACACTGAATGCAAGTATTCTTCCTAATACATAGGTCATGGGTGTGTGACTATGTGCTGTTGTCACAATTTATTGACCTGGACATCACAAAAACTGAGACTTTCCATTAAAAAAACGGTTCACAAAGTCAAATAATGTCGTAGATCTCAGGAATCAATATGGGCTGTGACAAATGACCCTGACTGTATTAGTCATGGAGACGACCCCATTCGTTTATTTATTTCTGAGATTATAATATAATTACAAGGTTTCTTCTTTGCCTTTTTCCCTCTAAACCCTCCTATGTACCCCTCTTTGCTCTATTTCAAATTCATAACCTCTTTTTAATTAATTTTTATTATGTGCATATACATACATATTTATACATATATATGGATATATATTCCTAAAATACAGCCTGTTCAGTCCATGTAATGTTACTTGTACACATGTTTTCAGGGCTTTTTGGTATTAGGTAATCAATCTCTGTTCTTCTCCAGGGAGAAGACCATTTATCCCTCTCTCAGTATTCCTTAGCTGCCAAAGAGGAGTTAGAAAAATTGTAGGCCCCAGATGACCAAGAAGTTTCCTTTGAGACTATATCACTTAGTAATGTCTAAAGCTACATCCATAAAGTCTCACCAACATGACTGCCAAAACATGAGCTGAAGAAGGGTGACATCAATGAGCATGCCAGTGTGAAGATGTCTTGATGAGAAATTAGAGTCTGCTCACCTGGGCCTCCAGGTTATACAAGAATTTGGAATATTGTCTCAAGGTAGATACATTATGTCTTGAGATGCACATGATAAGGATTTACATGTATGGCTATTGTGAAGAAAATGGATCGAAGCCTTTAAGCTCTATCTGCACGGTATAACTGATACTCTTGGTTTGGGCAGTGTGCAATATGAATAACCATGTTCCATGGCCCAGCCCTAAAACTTTGCTTAACAAGCAAATGTCCAAGGACATCCTCTTTCTCAGTCCTGCCATGAACAGCTATACTTCTACTCTCCTTGGAAGTTATTTTCTGAGCCACGGGCTCTGGAATTCACCATGGATTTATCTAAATCATGATACACAAACTTTCTAGTTCCATGACTTTGGTTAAATTATTTATCTGTCTGTGCTCTGGTGTCCTCTTCTTCGAATCCAAGTTATGGTGTGTGCCCTCTCCATTTCTGAATACAGGTAAAATGATACCACATAGTCATGGAACGGGACTCACCTGTGCACAGCAAATGGGTGGTGAACATAATGTCGTCCACCCTCCAGTTGTTTTGATAGCAGTATCACGTTGCATTTCTAATTTTTAAACTTATGTAATATAGACTATAAAAGCTAAAATGTCACAAAAGGCTCTTTTCAGGTTAAAAAAGAAAAGAAAAATAGCATTGCCATACTTATAAATTTAACTTTGTCACCTACATTCAAGAATGGAGTTAGCAAGAACATGGAAGAGTGTTACAGGCAAGAAATGGTTACATAACAGAAAAACAAGTCCCCAAAGACTGAGCACTTTTCTTGTCTGACCTTGAGCTAGGACTTCTGTGTCTCAGAGTTTAGAGAGTCTTGTGGTAATAATGGCATGCCAGAATTAAAGAGCTAGGACTTTTTAATCATCATCTACAAGTCGATTGAAAGTTACCACACGCAGATGTTAACTAATGACTTGTTCAAACCCCAGCAAAGGTCAGTCCTTCTGCTTCATTGACACTCATCTGAAACATGCAGGCTTTATTCTTTCTAAAGGCCATGCTTAATACAAGCCCCAGAAACCTAAAATGAATATGGATCAGCATAACAATCAATGGAAAAATTCCAATTTCCAAATCAGTACTCATTACTTACATTTTGATGAAGGACTTAAGAGAGTCTAGTAGGGAAAATTCTCTTGAACAAACAGCATTGGAACAACTGTATATTCCCTTGCAAGTGGCAACATTGGACCCTTGCTTCTTACAAAGTTAATTCAAAAAGGACTATGGATTTAGGTGTCAGGGCTACTACATAAGACTCTTTGATAACACGAAATCTTTGTGACCTCAGATTATAAATGTTTTTCCAGGCAATGACACAAAAAACACGCAAGGGAAGTGAAAGTAAATAGCATGTCAAAAATTAAAAAAATATTAGAGTCTACATTCTTGGATCCGATTCAGTTATACAAGAATTTGGAATATTATCTCAAAGTAGATACATTATATTCTAAGATGCACATAAGAATTTACATGTAGGGCTATTGTGAAGAAAATGGATTGAAGCCTTAGCTTCATAGTGTAACTGACCATGGTAGTTTGTGCAGTGGACAATATGACTAGCTATGTTCACTCACAGAAAGCAGTAAGGGTTCAATGTTGCCACTTGCAAGTGAAACAAAGAATCAATCAATAAAGTGGAACATCCCCACTGGATGCTAATTGGATGAGGAACTTGTAGCCACAGCTTGTGGAGACACAGTGTACAACTCAGTAGCAAATGAAAAGTAAGTGAATCAGATATGGGCAAATGGTGCTCACCTTTTGTCCCCAGTCATAGGAATGGCCAACTTGCCTATGGAAATATAACTGATGTCACTAATTAGATAATAAATATTGAAACCAGGATGAGAGGTTACTTTATACCATATCCCTGGGTGTGTGAGGTTTGAAATAGACACTACTGATAAGAATATAAAATGAAGGTGCCAGTATAGAAATCAGGACGGTCCCCTAAAAGGTTAAACGTGGAGTTTCCCACTGATCCAACAGTCTACTGGACATAAACACAAGAGGACTTGAAGCAGAACATCTGTGAAATGTTCTGTAGGTGTGTACTAACGGCAACACTTTAAAATATCTGAAAACTGGAAACAGCCAAAGTGTTCAGGCCATGAACATATCAGAGGAATGTGGCATATCCACATAATATGGTCCATTGCATTTCTGTTGCCTTAAGAAAACATCTTAGATAAGCATTTTTTTAAAGCATAAGGCTTATTTGACTCAAAGTTTAGAAAGTTCAGTCAAGATTGATTGGCCCTTTAGCTTTGAGTTCTAAGCCCAGGCATTGTTATGTAGCAATGGGTCTGTAGCAAAGCAGAACTATTCACCTCCTGACTGAAAATAAAAACAAGAGACCAGGGTTTCACAATATACCTCAGTGGCATACTTGTATCCTTTCTTTGACCCAAGATCTCTTGCTGGGTATGACTACATTGTGTTATTTGCATGTGTATATGTGTGCATGTATGTGTTTGTGTGCATGTGCATGTATATGCATATGTGTGTATGTGTGTGCATATATGTGTGTACATGTATTTATATGTACATGTGTGTGTGTTTGTGTGTGCATGTGTATGTTTGCATGTATGTATGTGTTTGTGTGCATGTGTGTATGTATATTTATACATACTTGTATAAATGTATATGTTTGTATACACATATGTATGTATATATATGTTTATGTGTATATGTGTATGTATGTGTGTGTATGTGTGTGCTTGTATATCTATGTATTTTTGTGCATTGTGTGTATGCATATGTATGTATATATATGCAGATGTGTGTATGTACGTGTATGTGCACATATTAGTTTATGGATGTTCATGTGCATGTTCACATGTGTGTTTATGTGTATGTGCCTCCAGTTTCTGTGAATCCTTCTTTACAAACAAAACAAAACCAAAACTAAATAAATAAAAAACTAAATAAATAAAATGAATAAAACGTCACAAAACTATTAACTTTCAATATACTTGCAAGATTTATAGGTTTATAATTAATATAGTTACATTCATTTAAATTTTAAGACCATCTTATTCATGTATCTGATCTATTGTCATAGTAAATATATATAATTTCATCATAGCATACATTAAATACATAGGATAAATACACACATACATGAAAACTTCCCAGAAAAGAAAATGAGAAGTTAGAAGTCTCTGATCCAATTCTTTCAGAAATAAAATTTCTGGAGTTCACTAGTGAAGAGTGTTCTCTGCTCTTGCAGAGGAACTGGGTTTGGTTCTCGGTACCCATGCTAGGATGCTACCAACCAACTGCACATCCAGTCACAGGGAAATTGTGTCACCCACCATCCCATAGGATGACAACTAAGGATAGAAAAACACATTGCTTATTAAACCTTAGCCCTTTCTTTCTTGTTTATCCCTAAAGCTCTCCTATTAATATCACAATATATACATGGTATAGCTTTGAAAGTCCTATAGTCCCTAAAACCTTCAACACTTTAAAAGTCTAAGACCTGTTAAAAATCCAAAATATATATTCCAAGTCTTTTAAATATGGGTTTCTGTAAAATTGAAAACAAATCAAATACTTCTTGACTGCCTAGGGAGGAATCAGGAAACACTCAAAGTCAAATCAAACTAAATACAATTCTAATATTGTAAATAGCAAATGTCTGGGACTCACTCATCATCTTCTGGGCTTCAGGGGGCCTGAGCATCTCTACTTCCCCGGGTCTGACATTCACAGCACACATTTATCACTTTGCAGGCTCAGCCCACCGCCACTACACAGCTGCTGCTGTTCCTAGTTGTCATCTTGTGGTACTAGCATTTCCAGACTGCTGAGGTCCTCACTGAAATTGGCATCTTCACCAGTAACCTCTCCTGGCGTACATTCTGAGACTCTGACTCTATCGTATGTTGCAAAGCTTCTATCTATGCCTCTTGCAATATTGCAACCAAGGCATCACCTTTACCAGGGGTCTCTCCTGGCCTCTCATAGTGCCAAGCCTCAGATGCTCTCCATGACCCTTCAAACTATCAAAAACTGAACCATGTGGGAAATTCACACATTGCGAAATTCAGCGGCAAGCATAAAGTACATACAGCCTTTGGACTACCAAAGGCTGTGTATTGCCTCTGAGGAAACACTTGGTAAATGATTTTGCTTCTATGATGATGGCTTCTTCATAATCACAGATGATTCTTCATCCTCAGATGCCCAGAGTTTAAATTAAAATACTATACCAATGTTTCTGATAGAATCTTCACTTGAGTTGGAAACTCACAAGTCAGACCTCTTACATTCCTCTTTACATTCCAAGCCCTACAACAATGACACATTAAACTCTAAGTACGCAATGGATTTTCTATCCCAAATGTACAAACACTCCCACAGTATGAACTAGGCAGATGCTGTAGGTAGTGTGAGAAAGTAAACCAAGCAAGCCAGGGGGAGCAAGCCAGTAAGCAGCATTCCTCCATGGTTTCAGCTTCAGCTCCTGTCCCAAGGTTTCTACCTTGAGTTTTTGCCATGGCTTCCTTTGCTGTGGACATGTTAAGATGAAGTTCCCCCCATGTTGCTTTTTACCATGGTAGACTAGAAACTCTAAGACATGAACAAACAAACGAATGGTTAAGTTAATCACCTCTGTGGGACGGATGTTGAGTGAATAATTTTTTATAAGTTACATGATATTATTCTCTTAAGGTGAAAACATTTATCTGGTGGTTCTCTTTTAATACATGAGGATGAAGGTTTTCTGCCACTGGTAAATCTTCCATCTGGCATCTAATTCTCCTGAAGCAAATGTTTTCAAAGCTTTTCCTTCGACACTTGTTATTAGAACCCTTGGTGCACCTTATCCTAATTACCTCATTGCTCCCTGTTTCTGCAGATTCCACCTGAAGCAACTAAACTATTATCCACAAGGAAAAAAAAAACATTTCAGACAATCTTCATAGAGCACCACAAAGGTTATCTACCTTAATTATCAAAATAACTTTAAGGCATTGTGTGAGAATGTATTGTCATTTGAAAGAAGAGAGAAAAAAGCCATTCAAAGAAAAATCATGAACCAATACAGGATCTTTGGGGAATCTGACTTCATGCCGTGGTTAAAATAGTCTAATTCATTCTCATTTTATTTTTAATCTACATTAATTAAGATTGTCAAATAAATTATAATAGGGCACAAGCAGCAGCAGAGGAAAAGATTTTCAGAAATGTTAAGGTATTAGAATAAATGTGAAATACCAGGGCTTTTTCATTATTTATTTATTTATTTATTTATTTATTTATTTATTTATTCCCATTACATCCCTGTTGCAGTCCTCTTTCCTCCTCTCTTCCCAGTCTCACCTTCACAAATCCCTCCCCCATGACCTCCTCTCCTCCTCAGAGAAGGGGAAGTCCACTTTGGGTACTATCTAGCCCTGGGGCATGAAGTCACAGTAGAACTAAGCCCATCTTCTCCTGCTGAGGCCTAACCAGTCAGTCTAGCTCCAGGAAGGGGATCCATAGGCAAACAACAGAGTCAGAGACAGCTTCTGCTCCAGTTGTTAGGGGACTCACATGAAGACCAAGCTTCACATATAACACAAATGTGTAGGGGCCCAGGTCTAGCCCCTGCATGCTTTTTGTTGGGTAGTTCATGGGCTCAGGTGTGGGGAGAGGTTGGGACAGAGAGGGCTGGGAGAGAGAACTTTCCAGGTTTCTGGTCTGAAAGGTAGAAATGAGTCCAGTTCATTGCTTTGAAGGGAAAATGATATATGCCTTAGAGTGTAAACAGAGGTATCTGGCACAGCAAATGGTCACTTATAAGAACATAATTAATTAACATAATTAGTTGCTATAAAGGGTTACATTCTTAGGGTGCTTGTCTATGTTCAAAGATATTCATAGAGCTGAAAAGTTTGTGATATCTTACAAGAAACAAAAGGCTTAACTGCACAGCCACATTCCCCAACTTGTATTTGAATAAACTTGAAACAGTGAGAAGACGTTCTGGAATGGTACAGTGGGCACTACTCCCTCACTGAGGCTTAGATAGTCTTCACCTGCAGCCCCAAAGAGCAGCTTTCCATCATCAAGTTTGATGGACCTGGGGCTATTTTATTGGAAGCATGTCCCTGCACCTGTATCTCTTCGGCACAGCGATCATAAGCTTGAGTTTTACTACTTATATATGCGACTGTCACACTTCTATGCCTGTGACAAACCACTTGAGAAAAGTACTTAAGAGTAAGAAAGGCTTGTTTTACCTCATCCTTCTGTTGTTCAGTCTATTTTAGGCCTATCACAGATGACCAGTGTCAGAAGAGGGAGAACATGGTGTTTACATCATGGTGGCCAGAAACAGAGATGGGGAATGGCAGGGACCAGGGAGAAAAATACAACTTGCTCATGAGCTATTTCATCCAACTAGGCTGACTCTCCTAAAGTGTCCACATATCCCAACAGTTCATTAATGTATGGAGGTATTATGAATTTATCCATTCCTGAGATCAGAGCTCTCATGGTCCAATAACATCCCAAAGAGCCCCCAGTGACTACTGCTGTACAATCTTTTCCAGGGTGGGGGCACTTAAGTTCTAAACCCTTCTAGCATTATAAACACTCAGCTTATAATATAACACATAGGACATATTATTCAGATCTCATCAATCATTCTAATAATGTTTTACATCTGTTTTGTTAATTTCATTTTGGCCTAGAACACAAATGTTGAATTGTCAGCTGTTACTGCTTTTGTCTCTCCTCATCCAGAGAAATCCCCACACTTCTTTTTTTGTTGTTGTTGTTCTTTACAATATTGATTTCAAGATCGTACTCGCATCCCTAGATCTGGACTCTATCAATTTGAATTTGTCTGATTCATTCTCAACTTCCTGACAAGATTGCACCATCAATGGAGGTTTTCTGTGTGTCACGGTGAGGAGCTCATGGTGTCTCTTTCTGTGTGATCTTAAAGTATAGTCTCTGGTAGTGTCCTATTGACAGATTACATCACTAATTAGCTTTTGTGATCCTTTTGTAACAAATAATAAAGGAAGTGACACCCTGAGAATATGTGTTTCTTATTCCCAGACACTTTTCAGCAAATGGATTCAGCACTGAATTACGATTCTCCCGAGTCACTTATTGCAATAGTGTTTGTAAAGTGGGGGCTTCCCCCCTTTTTTACAGTTTTATTTTTGATTGGATATTTTATGTATTTACATTTCAAATGTTATCTCCTTCCCTCCTCTCCCATTCCCCTCCCCCTGTTTCGATGAAGATCCTCCCACTCCCACCTGCCCTCTCCCACCTCAAAACCCTGGCATTCCCCTACAGTGGGGAAATGAGCCTTCGCAGGACAATGCCATCCTTTGATACATATGTGATTGGAGCCCTGGGTCTCTCCATGTGTACTCTTTGGTTGGTGGTTTAGTCCCTGGGAACTCTGGGGAGGGGTGTCTGGTTGGTTGATATTGTTCTTCCTATGGGATTGTAAACCCCTCAGTTACCTCAGTCCTTTCTCTAACTCCTCTGTTGGGATCCTGGTGCTCATTCCAATGGTTAGCTGCAAGCAAGCATGTAGAGGAATGCAAATCGACCCATTCTTATCTCCTTGTACAAATCTCAAGTCCAAGTGGATCAAAGACCTCCACATAAAACCAGATACACTAAAACAAATAGAAGAGAAAGTGGGAAAGAGCCTCGAACACATAGGCACAGGGGAAAATTTCCTGAACAGAATACCAATGGTTTATGCTCTAAGATCAAGAATCGACAAATGGAACCTCATAAAATTGCCAGTGTGGGCTTTCTAACACCCCTTCCTGTAGAGTTCAGGAACTTCTTTCTCATAAAGAGGCTTCTGTTGCCTTGACTTAGACTCACCATAACCTCATCCGTGTTTTGAATGATCATATATGTAGAGTACATTTCATAAGCTCCTGCTGTGAATGCCAAGTATTTTCTCATTCTATAAGACAAAAGCTGCATTGTCCCTGGCAGGCATGATAAGTAATTCGAAGATGGCAACTAGAGCATGCTGTGATCAACTTCTAATAAGGGCTTTAAATCCGATATGACCTTCAGAGATGTACCTATGCTTTGTTGATGCTTCGCAATGCTCTTGCTCTGTATATGGACAGAAGACTAAGTTATTTCTTAGAGGTCTGTCAGTTGCACAGTATTTAGGCTGTGCATGGTATCATTCATGCTATGGAACGCACAAAAATGAAAGTAACTAGAGCTCAGAGGTTTTCCTCTGTTTACTCCAACCCTATCAAATGGCAGGCTGTATAAACACAGTAATCATCATTGTGCCCTTCAGATGACTTCTTCAAAATAATATTTATTCTTCACAGAGTGAGGAAAACAGACTTTTAACCAAAGGGTAGGAATCTTGTTGGTTTCCATTTTCAGTCCTATACTGTGTGGTACTGATGCCCTAGAAGAGAAGTGTCCAGATTCTACTGATGCTCCCAGCTACACATTTTATTGTGAGAAGTTATTGTTAAGTGTGTTGACCAAAACGATAGCTATTTCCCTGTAAACACTCTGTTTTCCAGTTGGATCTGCTCAGGGTTTCATCTGTACTCAGTTTTCTGAAACTGCAAGAGGAGGCATCTATATCTTTTCTTGGCTCTTTACTCTCTCCTTGCTTCTTATGAAACTGTTTTCAAGTATGTAGAGTCTTTTCTTTTATCCATGGTGTTGCTCATTTGTCTATATTTCCAGACACAACTGGAAACAACTCTGCATGGCATTGTGTGTAACCTTTTCCCACCCCCTTATCTTTTGGTATTTTCATCTTTGTTTAATCTACCTAAATATATTGTGGTGTGTCTGAATTTCTATTTGCACAATTTTTAGATTCTTTTATTCTTGCTAATGCACTATTTTGTTTTCTATAGAATGTCATTTTTCTTTTGCATCTAGGATTAATTTTAAAATACTCCTATTTTACTTCTTTATGTTGCCACCCTCCAAGATTTGATGACTTATTTAGTTACTTTTTAATACAACTCTCAATACCAGAGTTGACCCTGGGATGAAACTTATTGCCTTGTACAGGGTAGATAATCAGACCAGTAACCTAATCAAGTGGCTTGGACCATTTTTTCAGAGTTGGGTATAATTGACTGTGCTTGAGAGAAAGAGCAACCTATGCCAAGGAAGGTGCTCTATTGAAGGAAGGCTGAGTGCACTGACCCTTCTGCACATCCAAAGGGAGGTCCCCATGGCTAGTGACTCTGCATAGCACTGGCCTAAAGGACACCAAGTGAATAATACTGCTACAGACTTCCTGTAAAGTCTGACATACTGTGAGACTTTGGTCATGTCAAGGCAAAAGGTGTTGTTGGCATGTTTGTTCTTATTTGAATCATGTAACTTCTGTGAGTGTCTACGAATAAGTCAGAGATTTGTCATAAGCTACTGAATACCAAGGATCACATGTCTGAGGAATACAATGTGAAGGAAGCTTTATCTCTTCCTTTGTACACCAGAGAGCAAGTGACTTGGTTAGGGTCTATTGCTGCATGACAAATCACCCAAAACTCAGTGGCTTCAGTTGTTGGCAATGCTGAATTCACTATGTATCTGTAGTAAGCAAGCTCAGTGACAAGGACCGTAGACAATTCTAGTCTTCATGCTCTCTTGTTTTCTATACAGAGCCTGCTTACTACAGATACATCCTCACCAGGATCTGCTGCCACCTGACTTTTTGATCTTAGCCATTCTGGTTGGTGTGAGGTGGAATCTCATGGTCTTTTTGATTTGCATTTCCCTGATGACTAAGGATGTTGAGCATTTCTTTAGGTGCTTGTTGGCCATTCGTTATTCCTCGGTTGAGAATTCTTGTTTAGCTCTGTACCCCATTTTAAAAATAGGATTATTTGAGTCTCTGGAGTCTAACTTCTTTAGTTCTTTATATATATTAGATATTAGCCCTCTATCGGATGTAGGAGTGGTAAAGACCTTTCCCCAATATGTTGGTTGTCATTTTCTCCTATTAACAGTGTCCTTTGCTTTACAGAAGCTTTGCAGTTTTATGAGGTCAATTTGTCAATTCTTTTCTTAGAGCATAAGCCATTGGTGTTTTATTCAAGAAATTTTCCCCTGTGTCTATGTGCTGAGGCCTTTCTTGACACTGTAGGCTGAGTCTTTAGCAGACTCCATGTGTAGCACCTTATCAAGCCTCTCAATTTGATACAGGTGTGTATGTGTATGCTCATGTGTGAGCATGCACATGCATGAATGAACACACATGCTTGTTCATGCAGCCACATTCCGTTTGTGGAAACCATAGGTTGATGTCTGACAGCTCTCTTATATAGCTATCCATATTTGGGGAGGTGTTTACTTCTTTAGCTGGACATATTGGCGAGCAAGACCCTGAGATCTTCTTGGCTTCATCTCAAGTCCCGCGGTTAGAGGCACAGGCCTCTGTAGATGCCTCAGAACACATGTTCTCCAGTCTAGGCCTCAAGCACTTTACTCTCTGATTCTATGGGTTTGCTTTTTTTTTTTTTTTTTGACCGGGTAAGTCCAAGAATAAGTAAGTGTCCCTACAGAGAGAAGCAAACTAGCTGTGAGCTGAGTCACCTTTTGGGATTCAGCATTGAAAGTCACACTTTGCCGTGCCTGCCACATTCCGTTTGTCAAGCTATCCACACGGCCGGCCGTACCACATTCCACTTGGTAAAGGATTGCCGCAGTTCCTGAAGAGCACATTGGAGGAGAATGATCACTATAGCTATTTCAGGAAGCATAATGTGCTGTCATTTGCCCTTTGGCCACAATTTACACCCCTCCCACACACAAAGTACACTTTGCTGCATTTCTACTTCTTCTCTGATGAGTTTCTTACTTCTTTGCCTTGGTATTTGCATTCAGATTGAATTGTATTCTTTAGCTTTTTAAACTTTTCTCTTTCTCTCTTCTTTTTTGTCCCTTCCAGGACTGTAGACATTACTCCCTTGAGTTTTGAAAACACACACTCTAGGTATTTTACATATGTACTAATCTAGCATATCTTAAAATTAAGGGTAGCTTGACATTTATCACAAGAAGTGAAATTCCTTGGCCCACTTTAACGGTGATTATCCCTCTATCCGACTGAATCTCTGTCTTAGTTCAGGCTGTAGGAATAAAGCACCTTGGCCTGGGAGGCTAGTTTGAACTGAACTTAGTTTCTCTTCACAATCCATGTGTTGAAACATTATCCCTACGTGGCGAGGACAACGAGAACGTTTGGAAGGAACTCAGGATTAGGCAGAGGGCTTGGGAATGGAGTCCATGCCTTCTAAGTTTCCTGAGAGAACATTCCTCCTTCAACGACTATATTCACTGAAAAGTCACTCTTTAGATAGAAACGGTAATAGTGTCAATGAAGTTTGGTGTATGTATTGATACGAACAAGAGGATGCAGCGGTTCCTTCATTTCTAGAAATGAAACAAAGAATGCCATTGGTCCCATAAAATAGGGGAAGGTCTGGAGTATTTAAAACAGCAGTCTGAAGTGAGGAGTATGTATTCAAGCCCACTTAAATTTGTTTATTTTCTTTTCATTTGAGAAGAACCAATCCTGATATCATATGTAGAAGCTAGAAAACAAATAGAACAAAGAAAAGACTTCTTTCTTTCTTGTTGACAAAAATGTGACAAAATAAGTAACAATTAACAACCTAGTTGTGCTCCAGGTCTGAATTAGGGTCTACACGGCAGAGTGGGCTTCTCCGCATGGACACTGCAGGTTCCTTCTAGAACAGACTACACACCATCTCTGGAGGCCAGGCATCCTACGAGACTTTTACATGTGCAAAGTGTCAGGTTCAACCTTGTAGTGGTGAACAGTGCACTGTACTGGAGATCTCAAGGCCCATCACCAGCAACTAGTCGCTCCTCACACCACACTTCCCTCATCAGTTCCTGCAAAGCCCACTCTTCCCTCCCTGCCCTGAGCTTCAGCTCCCATTTGCTGTCTCTGCTGGTTTGGGCAGGAGAGCAGCTGGAGGCTATTTCTGAACAGAGAAAACAGTCAGCAAAGGATAGTCTCTGCCATCGACTCCCTTTGTTATGCTGGAAATAATAGCAGTTCCTTTGAAGTTCATTTTTCTATTTTTTTTGTAAAACATTATGGTAAAAATGTTCCCTTAGGTTGATCTTGGTATGTGTGCTGTGACCATAAATTCTGAAGCGACAATTTTCACCAGGTTTTATATATATGTAATTATCTAAGGGAAGCTAAATTGTTGAGTTATAGCCCAGAATCTGACCAACTCACATGCTTCAAATGTCTAACATATACTGAGCCAAAAGAGAAACTGCCTCCCAAAGAGGTATTTAGTACTGACTCTTGCTTTGTTAACATGCCACCCCACAAATAAGTGGCTTAAAACCCAATGGCCGTTTGCTGGTTTTCATGAGCCTACAGACATTTGGAGATTCAGCTGTGGAGACCTGAGCTGCTGATCTTAGTCTTTTCTGGATTCTCTAATGTACTATTACCAGAAGTTGCACAAAGTTTAGCTGACCTATGATCGTCAGGGCAGAAATTCCATTGGCTAGGATGATGGTTTCCTTCAGGTGTCTCCTAGAAGCCTCCAGCAGGATAGTCCAGGATGTCTGGAAAGAAAGGAACAAGAGGTAAAAGTGAAAGGAAATATGCAGAAGAACCTGCCTACTCCTAAAACCTGGCCCTTGCTGACATTTACTTACCTTCTCTTGTAATCCAGGTGATTCTGTCCTTTTCAAATCATGCATTGAAACTTCATGTCCAATATGATAATAAGACAAGGCGAGTCCTTTGGGAAGTAGCCAGGTTTAGATAGGTCATAAGGGTTGAAACCCTGTGATGGGCTCAGTGCTATAGCTTCTCCTTCCCACCATATGAGAATGCCATTTGTAGCTTTGGAGCCAACAAGAGAATCCTCATGAAACAAAGCAACAAACAAACAAAAACAAACAACCCCCCCCAAAACCAAACAAAAGTAAAAATGAAAGAGAACAAAAACAAACAAAAAGACAACAAAACCAATCTATCAATTTGCCATTGGAGTTCTCAACCTCCCAAACTATGAGAAACACATGCCTGCATTCAGGACTTTTACAATGGTGGGCTATGGCAAAATGAGCTAAGACCCCTTCTCCCAATTGAACAACGTGCACGTGAAGTGCTCAGTTGTCATGGGGAGCTAGTAGTTGGACAATACTTACTCTCTACATTTGCCCAGAAATCCTATAGTCTGAGGACATTGAGGGCTTGCTCTTATGTAATTGCTCTTTAAGCATCCATAGCAGGAAATTGATAATTAGCTGCTATTATTATCTCCCTTGTGCCTCGTTGCTGGGTTTACCTAGTGATGACATTTCACTCTCTTTTTAACTATCATTAATTTATATGTCCATGTTTTAAGGTTATAGGAATCTCTAACAGCCACAGCCAGTTTTTTGGAACCTTTGAAATTTCAAACTTTTTACTTAGATTTTTTTAAGCTCTATTTTTTAATTACATAGTAGTCTCTGTAAGGAAAACAGTAAAAATAAGTCACAATATTTTTTGGAAATGAATACATTTAGATATTTGTCCAAGATACTTTTTTGGAGTGTAAAGTGTATAAAACACATAATATGTTTTTCTGAAATGAGTGGTCCTAAGACCAAGTTCCCAGATGACTAACATAAATGCACTCAATGTATAGGAAGAACATATTTCCCCAACTTGCCAGCACAGGAAGTTATTAAACAGTTTGTCAATCCACTAAATGAAAATGAAAATTTTTGCTGCACTTTTTATGTTATCTTTAAATTTTCTCTTAAAGTAAGCATGCTGCATGTCTTAAGATAGACAAAGCCATCATTCCTTTATAGCTACTGGCTCATAGCCACCTTCTGAGACTAAAATATGCATACCATTGTGGAGTCTAGAGTAAATAATTATTTTGGAGCTATAATTAAAAAATATTTGTGTATTTAATTTTATTTTTTATGAGTACTTGAACATACACTCATGCACACAGATGTATATGCTTGTGTGTGTGTATGTGTGTGTATGTGTGTATATGTGTGTGTATATGTGTGTGTATTTGTGTGTGTATATGCATTGGTATATGTAAATATGTGTGTGTATGGGTATATTGTGCGTGTATGTATGTGTGTTTATAATATGCGTGAGTATGTGTATGTATGTGTGTGTGTGTGTGTGTGTGTGTGTGTGTGTGTGTGTCTACACATCAGAGGCTTGCAGGAGCCCACATTGACCAAAACAAGGTGGTTGAAAGGCACAGTGTAGGTATTAGAGATGAAATTGCAGGTCCTCTGCAAGGATGGTATATACTCTTAACCATGGAGCCATATCTTTAACCCCAAGTTTTTATTTTAAAAAGTTATTATGCTTATTTCCAAATTAGCTTTCTAGTTTTATGTGAACTAAGCTTAACATGGTGAATTTGAAAGAATACATCTTTCTCACAAAACTCCAGGTCATACATATTTTACCTAGTTAGAATGTTATTACATTTTAAGATCAACAATTAGTAGATATTAATTTCGATTTTGTTATTTATTTACTTATATTTTAGATTTTGCTATGTTGTTGAGACTGACCTCCAATTTATTGATCCTGCTGACTCATCTTCCTGAGCACCAGAGTGAAAGTCATGTGTCACTATTCTTTGATTGGCCATTTTTCAATCACAGATGAGCACAGGTACCCATGGATATCTTGCAAACTCTACCTTTATTTACTGAAGTGATCACTATAACCAAAATTGCCTGAAAATCTTTTGTTGTATACCACTCTGGCTTTATTAAATTGTACACTACTCGGTCATGTTGTGGACCTCAAAGGGGATAGGAACTCCACAGTCAGACCAGCAGAGTCAACTAACCTTGACCTTTGAGGCTCTCAGTCTGAAACACCAACCAAAGAACATACAGGGCTGGACCTAGGCCTCCCTGCACATATATAGCAGATGCGCAGCTTGGTCTTCATGTGGGTCCTGAACAACTACAGCATGTGTTAGCATTTCTTCTATGCTCTGCCCATAGTTACCTGGCAATAGCCAGGTATTCCTGACTCACTGTAAAAGGACCTGTTTGCCCCCTTTTCACCCCCCTCCTCACTCTCTTACTTTCTTATTCTTTTATCCTCTTACTGTCTTACCCTATCTTCTTCTCTCCCCATTCCCTCCCATCTCTGTCTCCACTTGTTCATGGCCAGCCTTCTTCTTCCTCCTCCTCCTCCTCCTCCTCCTCCTCCTCCTCCTCCTCCTCCTCCTCCCCCTCCTCCTCCCTCCTCCCTCCTCCTCTCCTCCTCCCTCTCTCTCTCCTCTTTCCCTTTCCCAACTCCCCTTCCCATGCCCTAAATAAACTCTACTTTTTGGGGAAGAAAGGCCCCAGCATGGGCCCACAGAAACATCCCCTCCCCCGCACCATATTGCATCTCTATCAAACATATCCTGGTTCTTTCTTTTTTATAAAACACAACAGCAAGGACTGTCTCAATAGCCTTTGCCTGAATATGAGATGCGTTCTTCTAGCTGGGCTGCCTTGTCTGGCCTCAGTGGGAGAGGTCACACCTAGACTTTTAGAGACTTGAAGTGCTACAGTAGGGGGTGGGATACCCAAGGAGGCCCCAACCTGATCAGAGAAGGTGATGGGGGATGTGGAAGGATTGTGGGAGGAGGTGACCATTAGAAGGGGGGCAATAAATGGGATGTAAAGTGAATAAGTAAAAAAAGTAAAATTTAATTTAAAATAAAAAGAGAAAAACTAAAGAAAAGTAAGGGGAAAGCATAAAGAATAATTTATAATAATTTGTGTCCTACAGCTACTTAGACTTCAGGAGCCTTGGTGGATACTGGGGCCTCCATAGTGGATATACTTAGAAGGTTGTTCCTTCATAGTCAGGGCTATAAAACAAGCCTGGATCTGCAGGCTCTAATTGCTGTTCAGAAGAATGAGAGATGAGTCCAGTCACTAGCTCTAAGAGGAAACATGTTATCCTGAACAGTGCAGAAGGTCATTAATACATAATTATCTAAATTTGGCTCTGGGAACCCTGAGGCTTGTAGGATTGCTATAAATTAAATGGCTTTCTGATTTAGGACAAGGATATACTATTGTCCTTTCTCTAGGATTCAATACACATGGGCAGGACAAAGATCTCCAGGGAAAGCTGGTTGTTGTGGAAATTCTAGCAACTCTATAAAGTCTTCCTGAAATGCAGATAGACATGTGGTCCCTTTGTACATTGTCCATTCTAACCATTGGAGCCTGAAACGTTTTACTCTGCACCTTTACTCTTGACCTGTCTTTGACACTACTGTGTGTACGCCATCTGAATTATTCCAACATTGACTACAGGGAATGGGAACAAAAAAGACTGTACAGAGATCTCAGTGATGACAGATGTAATTAACATATCAGCAGGCAGTGATTGTGATTGGTTGATGCAAGAAAAGCTATGTAGTGAATGAATGGGTCCTCTTTCCGTATTTTTAGAAATTAACCCCCCTTCCCATGATTAAAAATGAGAACCCCAAATCTCCTTTGGGACTATCAGCCATTCCATACTGAAATCAAAAGATTCCTTAGAAGCCATATGACTAGACAATTATTTGCCTTTGATCAAGTAATTCCATAAAGTAGGTAATTAATTGATAAAGGTATAAAGGAAAGTTTCCTTAAATGGCAATAGAGGCTATTAAACACTACTCAAGGATCAATAATAGAATTGGCAGCATTAACTTTCAAAACATTATTCCACTGAATTCTGCGCTTGCAATTAAGTATCTCCCTTTAGTTTTCTCTGAGAGACTCCCCGACTACTGATGCCTTTGAATCGATGATATATACCTGCAGCAGCCTCCCTGTTACCCATCTTAACAGCCACTTGAGTTTGTGATGTGCAAGACCAATGCAAAGAGACTAGATGAGAGTTTATCATAGCTGAGGGAATTTTCACTTCACACTTGAGGACCCACACTGGAACAGTGACTCAGGAGAAAACAGTTGCCCGCTGATAGTGACTCCATTCACACTTTCAGAAGCGTATCTGCCTAATAATGCTAGAGTAGGTTTCTAGAGGCCCACAGAGATGATGAAAACTGCCTTTATCGTCATTCGAAGAGAGACGGCGATAGAAAAACGAAATGAGAAAGCAGATTCTCCATTTTCAGGTTTATTTGCAAGTCATTTGTGGTCAAGTTCTAGGAAAATGAAGATTCATTATTACCAGACTCTAACAGGATATTTAAGACCAACAGAAATGAATAAATTTGATTTTCATGAAGCAATATGGATGAGTCTGTCAGAACTAATTGGCAAGGATAAAAGACAGGTTGAAAGAGAATGGCACAATTCAAACAGAGTCCAGAATTGTATAATAAGTATAGATATAAAACCCATATAAATATGTGGGTAGATGTGGAAATATGAAAGAGGATTGAAATATCAAATTAAGCTATGACATAGTTTTTGTGGTATTGGTGTATAACCACCCTTCCGTTTTTGGATGGCTTTGATGCTTGATTTTTCACTTCTAGGGAGAACTATGCGCTATAAAAATCCTTGTGTCAGAGTCTGTGTGGTGTGCTTCCCTAAGGTAAATATGCTTTCTTAGTACCCTTCTATGACACACATTGCAATTATTTTTCTTGGATTTACGCTTGTTATTAAACATCATGGCATTTTTGATATAGAAAAACATATATGATTGAATTTATCACTTTTTTCCTGTCTTAGCTTTAAATTCAAGTTAAAATTACAAAAGTATTATTTTTCTCCATGATAATTCCAATAGGTTCCGTGTTTTCTTTTTTCAGATTTTCAGTTTTCTGTGATTTTTTTTTTTTTTTTTTTTTTGGCGTTAGGTGCTTCTGCCTGAAGCACTACAGAAGAAAATTTTCAACATCTAAATCACATTTCAATACATATTTCATAGTTGCGATATTTGAAATAGCTGGCTTCACTTTAATCATTTCGTTGCTTCATTTGTGACCTTCTATTTTTATATCAAGTGTCTCTTTTGATATTGGCTACTATAAAATAATAACGGACTCCATACCCGACTCAGGCCAAAAGGCAGATGTGTGATATGCTCGGCTACAGTCGTGTTCTTATATTCCTGAACATAATTAACTCCATTTGACCTCTCTTTGGCATTAAAAATAAATATTATTTATCACATCTATCCTTAGTTATATTTTTTTCAAACAGTTTTCTTCATGACTCAAACTTGGAAAACATCTTGGAACTTTGAAAGGATCCGATTCCAACTTATCATTTTATTTTAAAATATTTTTTAATTAAAATAGAATTACTTCACTTTCTTTCTTACCTTTCCTCCCTTCATCCTTTCCAGGATGTTCTCCTAGCCATTCCCCATCTTCGCCTCTCTCTTAAATCAATAGCATTGCAAATACACACAGTATCTAAATAAAACCCACTTTTTCTGCTTTTGTTGTTTGTACAGATTTGGTTTAAGCAAACAATGTCAAATGCTTATTTTAATGTGCTTTTCCCCCTGAGGTTTATAGTTAATATTTAATGAAATTTCTTGATTTTTAGTCAGCTATGGAACTAGTGTTTGTTTCTTTATCCCTTCCCTTCTGCCAGACACCTTTGTTGACTCTTTCTTTGTTCAGATTTCTTCTGAACAGATCAGTATACCTCTCCTGCAGTATACATTTAATATTTGAATGAGAGTCTGTGTGGGTGATAAATTCTTTTGGTAGTGGTAGGCAGAGTGATAAGGACACCAACCTATCCACAAAACTTTCCACGAAAAATTTGTCCTATCTAAACCAACTCAAAGCCCAACCCATGGGCAAGCACCAATCCTTGGCATTATTATTGATACTCTGTTGGGCTTGCAGACAGAAGCCTAGCATAACTGTCCTCTGGGAGTAGCAGTAGATTGAACCAGATGCAGAGACCCATAGCCAAACATTGGATGAAGTTTGGGAACACTTATGGAAGAGTCGTGGGAAGAATTGAAGGCCCTATAAGGGATAGGTACTCCACAGGAAAACCAACAGAGTCAATTCACCTGAACCCCTGGAAGTTCTCAGAGACTGAGCCACAAACCAAAGAACATACAATGAGGCCTGCAATGAGGCTCTCAGCTCATATGTAGTAGACAAGTGGCTCAGTCTCCTTGGCTACTTTGTCTGGCCTTAGGGGGAGAGGCAAAGACTTGATGTGCCAGGGTAAGGAAATACCCAGGGGGGACCCCAACCTCTCAGAAGAGAAATGGATGGGATGGGGGAGAGACTCTGTGAGGGTGGGACCAGGAGGGAGAGCAGCATTTTGGAAGGAAGGAAGGAAGGAAGGAAGGAAGGAAGGAACGAAGGAACGAAGGAACGAAGGAAGGAAGCAAGCAAGCAAATTTTGTATTATTCCTTTACTGATGAGTAGCAGCTTATCTGTGTATATAGTTCTCTCTTAACACTTTAAATATGTCATTCCACTCTCTTGCAAAATCTGGGTTTGCTCATGTTGTGCACTAATTTAACTGGATATCCTGTGGTTATCGATGCTGGGGCCACCTCTCAGGGTTTATCTCTTCTATGTGATCTACAACTTTGCCACTCTTGTCTGTCCATTCATTTACTTTAATTTATATTCTTCTGTATGCTAAGTACAATTTTGATCTGGGAAACTTTTATCAATTGCTTGTTACTAAAGAACATGTCCATTCTTTACTGATAAAACTTTGGCATGAACTGAAGTCTTTGCTGTGTATCCATAAGGTTTCTCAAGTAGCTAGCTGTGTCCGTCTTACTAGAATTTCTTGTGGGACATTCTCGGCAACCTTGGCATGGATTTCTAATTAATGAAACCCCTCTAAGACTCTGCCCAACCTAAGGTCCATACCATAATGCCATTACCCCTCTGCAAAACCTAAGACACTCTGACATTTCTGCAAGGGGCCTTTTCAGTGTCTGTCATGTTTTTTAAATAATCGTTTGTTTATTTTATTCATATAAGTACACTGTAGCTGTCTTCGAACACACCAGAAGAGGGCATTGGATCACATTACAGATGGTTGCGAGCCAGTATATGGTTGCTGGGAATTGTTCCTCTCGAAGAACAGTCAGTGCTCTTAACTGCTGAGCCATCTCTCCAGTGTCTGTCACTTTTAAGAACCCAAGCCAAGTGACATTGACTTGAACTTGGATCATAACGTTGGTTGCTTCTTTGTGCTTTGTGAAGATTAAATCATCAAAGGATGGGCTGAGTACAATTCAACATTCTAGCATTTTATACTTGCTTTGCAAAGTTCTGTACTATAGAAACTTGCTCAAATATTTAAGATTAAGCCATAAAAATGTACATTATCTGAATTTCATTGCCATGCAATAGCCCAAACAGTGCCTACATCAATATTGAATACAAGGACAAAACATTTTAAGACATATGGAAGATAGAGTTGTTAAATGCTTAATTAGCTCATTCAACAGATGTCATTATGAGTCATTATGGAAAGTACCATGGTTTGCTCACATTTCTTTTTTATATTAACAATTGTTCAGACAAGAAGGTTAAGTTCCTAAAATACTACAAGTGCTTCTGAAAATGCTTTAATGCCTGAAAGACGCTGTCTGTCTCCATTGTGTTTTATGTTTTAAGACATGTAGAATATCTCATAATTTCTAAAGTAGAATCAATTCATATCCATAAATTATACCAATCCTTTTTTTTTACTAAGTGTTTAATAGAGTGCTGTGTTTGTGTGCACTGCATGGTGTTTCTCTAGGAAACATTAGGCCGTTGGTTGAATGCCTATCAAGTCAAAAGAATAGCTGTTAGACTGCTCCTCCTTGCTTCTCAACATTTAAGTTATATTGATGTCATCCCCATTGTTCCTTATTCTGAACAGAAAGAGGAAAGACAACAAACTCTGTTCAACTTTGTTTCATTGTCAGTAAGAGAAAACATTAGTAATACCCTAAGGGGTGATGAACAGCAGAAATATCTTCCCTTGCAGGTGTCACATCAAAGAATGAGTGTTGACCCTAAAAAAAAGGTGAGGTCAATGACTACATTTGTCACTATGTATTTAATCATTCATGACCTCATTATTTCTTTCTTCCAGCACATTTCTAGAATACGGATATTGAATACCTAACTCCGTGTCAGATACAAGGAACCAAGTGGTTGAACAAAACAGACTTCAAAATTTCTAACTTTGTAGAGTTTTACAGAAAACAATAAGACAAGCATTTGAAGTTTATAAACATTTATGAATCTACAGCCGTGGTTAGGCCAAGGCTGAGGTAAATCTCCAATAGTGGATTCCACATGTTTGAAGACCTGAGCTATGAATGCGGCTGAGACATGGGTAACACAAAGAGCAGTGGAGGGGCTAGAGAAGAATTGTAGTGGTTAACACTGGAAGCTTCTCCAGAGAATCCTAACTTCTAGTCCACATACCTGCATGGGGGCTCATAATAATCAGTAACTCTAGTTCTAGAGGATCCACTACCCATTTTTTGCCTCTGTAGGCACTGAATGAACGTAGTGCATAGATTTATAGGCAGGCAAAGCATCTTTAGACATAAAATAATAAAAAAAGAAAATGGAGTGAGGTAACCAAGGGCATTGCAGGGAGAAGACAGAGAACATCTGTGAGAGCTGTGGGAGTGTGTTAGTACTTGGTTCACATCAGCAGGACAGGTGCAGGCAGGACAAGGGCATAGAGAATGCAGTAACAATGGGGATCTTAGAATGAGAGGTACAGACAGGTATCAGGTTTAACAGACCCCTGTGGCCATAGTTTATGTATTCTAAAAATACTTTTTGCATATAGTATGGGTTGATCATAATATTCTCTCCTCTAATTTCACTCATATTTCCCCTACCTCACCAACTATGATCTTTTTCTCTCTATTAAAAAAGAGAGAATGGGGCTAAGAAATGGCTCAGCGGTTAAGAGCACCGACTGCTCTTTCAGAAGTCCTGAGTTCAATTCCCAATAATCACATGGTGGCTCACAACCATCTGTAATTGGATCCAATGCCCTCTTCTGGTATGTCTGAAAACAGCTACAGCATATAAATAAATAAATAAATAAATAAATAAATAGATAGATAGATAGATAGATAGATAGATAGATAGATAGATAGATAGATAAGAAAGAAAAAAATCAAGAAACACAATCAATCACAAACCTCATGGTAGTTCTCATACACCTATTCAAACACAATAGGAATTCATTATCTACCTACACTCTTGTCTTAAAGGAAGAAATTTCTGACATGCAACTGTTTTGTATTTCTTTTGATTTTTGCTCAATTTAATACACACTTGTATCTTGTTCAGTCGGCTGACTTATTCTCTACCTTATTTTTTCTTTTAAAGATTTATTTACGTTTGAATTATGTGTGTGTTTGCCTGCATTTATATATGTACCCTATGCCCATGCCTGTTACCTGCAAAGCCAGAAGAAGGCATCAGATCCCCAGAAACCGGAGTTCGAGACAGTCACAAGCTCCATGTAGGTGTTGTGAACTAAACCCTGGTCCTGAAAGCCTAGCAAGTGCCCATAGCTCCTGATCCCTCTCTCTATCCCCGTGCTATAGTCTTGTTTGCTTACTAAGGTACCCAAGGCATTGGTTATCTCTTTAGAAAACATTAACAATGTGTGATAATTTCATACATAATTTCAAATTTGTTTCATATGTATAAAAATACAAATGGGCTCACTCCTGAAATTCAGTCGTACATTGTAGGAAAGAACTCGGATTCTGAAGACAAGCTATTAGAGCTCAGTGTACTGAGTCCTTGGACAAGGATCCCAAATCTGACAGTTCCCCATCATTGGTATATGAAACAGTGACATTAACTGTAGTAAACTCATTGTGTTAGAGGAAGCTAATGCGGGATGATGCTTTTATTGTAAAAATTATGCACGACTAGCGCTTCTGTGTGGTTATCTATATAAAGTCTACAGATGTAAAAATTATTTTGCATATGTTTTAAATGTTACTTTCTTTTCATAGCTTTAACTAATACAAATTGTTAGTCATAAAACAATTACTCAAGTTGCTTGTTGGAAAGTTGACCTTGAAGAGACCTGGGTGATAAATATCCCAGGAAGAATTGGTGCTATTTTATGTCTTATTTACAACATATTTGAAAAAGAGGGACTTCCAGAAAACAAATGGGTTTCTTTTTTGAACAATGGAATAAGTCTAAGGTTTAAATTAAAATCAATTGTCAGATCTCTTATGCTTCTCTTATGTCAAATATTCATAACAGTTTAGATATAGAATCCATAGGGTATTTTCAGTGGAGATTCTATTTCAAGGGAGATGTATAAACTACATACTCATGGTGTAGAGACAGTGCAGATAAACTACATACTCATGGTGTATAGATGGTGCAGATAAACCACATACTCATGGTGTATAGATGGTGCAGATAAACCACATACTCATGGTGTATAGACGGTGCAGATAAACCACATACTCATAGTGTATAGACGGTGCAGGTAAACTACATACTCATGGTGTATAGATGGTGCAGATAAACTACATACTCAGGATGTATAGACGGTGCAGATAAACTACATACTCATGGTGTATAGACGGTGCAGATAAACTACATACTCATGGTGTATAGATGGTGCAGATAAACTACATACTCAGGGTGTATAGACGGTGCAGATAAACCACATACTCATGGTGTATAGGTTAACTACATACTCATGGTGTACAGACGGTGCAGGTAAACTACATACTCATGGTGTATAGATGGTGCAGATAAACTACATACTCAGGATGTATAGATGGTGCAGATAAACCACATACTCATGGTGTATAGACAGTGCAGATAAACTACATACTCATGGTGTAGAGACGGTGCCGGTGTTTGCTTTTGGCTTTGGCTTTTGAAACAGTCTATGTCTGCACAGGCCAGACTAATGAATATCCAACTGTCTTTCTTCCGCACCTCCTGGGGGCATGGCTTGCAGATATGAGTCACCGGACCAGTGTAAATATTGCTGTACACCAACTGTTTTTAACTGTTTTATATTATTGTGTTTGCCAGTGTAGGTAATGTGAATAAACACCAGCCCCCGTCAGCTCATGCGGTTTCTCAGGTTGTCCTGTGCAGTGACTGTTTGGAAACTACCTTGGGGAATGACCATCTTTCTGACCATCCCCTTCCTTACCTGTATTTGATAAGTTTGCTGAGTTTTGCAGGTTTTAACCTCTTCTCCCATGTCTTTGCATTGCTGGTTCCGTTTGTGCTCGTGTTTCCTCTTTCATACATCCACCTGGGGCTTTCTCTCACTCCTTCATTATTCTATGTTATTTTCTTCTACAAGGACAGGCTAATGAAAAGTTATTTGGCTCTTCCTTTGTTTGAACTGACTCTACTTTGACTCCCATTTTGATAATTTTCCCAGGTCAAATTTAAGTTCTTAAGTCAGCACACTGTATACTTTTAGCATTTGAAAATGTAATTTAATTATTGTCTATCCTCTTTTATTATGTTTGAGAGGTCATCCTTTAGACTTATTCAGAGGTCTGCAAATCAGGGTGACTTCATTCAATCTTCTTGTCTTTAAGAACTTTCCTAGGATTTGGATTCCTACTGTGTTACTCACATAAACTTTCTTGTGATTTTTCTTTAGTTTACTGTGTTTGGGTACATTCAATTTTCTGGCTTTCAGGTGATATTTTATCAACTAGGGAACTGCTCCCACATGTCTGATCATGTGGTCTTGTCATAGTCTCTCCTCTCCCTTGTGAAACCCAACCACTGGGCATTAGAGCTATAAGTCTCATAAATGGTTTATATGCCCTTTTCATTTTGATAGTTCTGTTCTGGTATGGTATTCTGATCTAGTTTCCTTTCTATTAATTCTTTTTTCAACTATATTTTATATACTTGGGTGATTTTTTCTTTTTTTTTATCTTTATTAACTTGAGTATTTCTTATTTACATTTCGATTGTTATTCCCCTTCCCAGTTTCCATGCCAACATTTCCCTAACCCCTCCACCTCCCCCTCTATATGGCTGTTCCCCTCCCCATCCTCCCCCCATTTACCACCCTCCCCCGAACAATCACGTTCACTAGGTGTTCAGTCTTGGCAGGACCAAGGGCTTCCCCTTCCACTGGTGCTCTTACTAGGCTATTCATTGCTACCTGTGAGGTTGGAGCCCAGGGTCAGTCCATGTATAGTCTTTAGGTAGTGGCTTAGTCCCTGGAAGCTCTGGTTGGTTGGCATTGTTGTTCATATGGGGACTCGAGCCCCTTCAAGCTCTTCCAGACCTTTCTCTGATTCCTTCAACGGGGATCCTGTTCTCAGTTCAGTGGTTTAATGATGGCATTCGCCTATGTATTTGCTGTATTCTGGCTGTGTCTTTCAGGAGAGATCTACATCTGGTTCCTGTCGGCCTGCACTTCTTCGCTTCATAGTTTTATACTATAAAGGCTATAACTTCCACTTGGTCCTTTCTATAGGTTTTGTTGTTATTGTTGTTGTGGCTGCTGTTATTGTTGTTTGTTTGTTTGTTACATATTTACCCAGTCTTCTGACCTAAAATCTCCTGTTTAATGATCCTGTGGTCTGAAATGCCTATGGTTTTACCTAATCTACACATCTTCTCATTCTTCTTTTTTCCCTTTCCTGAACCCCATTTTCTTTTCCTCTCTTGGCTCACATGGTCTTATTTATTGATATTTCTAGTAATGTTTCATTGAATACTTGACATTGTTAAGTTAATGCAACTATAAAGATGATTTTAGGCTCTGGATGATATGATATACCACTGTAATGATTTTGTTTTTAGTTCTGTCAAGCATTTATGTGGGGAAGGATTACATTCACACAGAGACTGCATTGATGTTATAGTATGCTTGAAGCTTTGAAGAAATCTGTATTAGTTGTAATTCAGTTCAATTACTGGAGTGGCAAAGATTCTGACAGGAAAAAATTCTCCTTTCATTTTCTATCAATAAAAATAGATCTTTTTTCATACAATGTAGACTGATCATTTGTTCCTATCTCTTTGCTTCTCTTTATTCCACCCTACCATCACTCTCATCTAGATCCATACCCTTTCTGTCTCTCACTAGAAAACAAATAGGCTTCTAAGGAATGATAATGATAAAATAAAATTTAAAAACAAGTTAAAATAGGACAAAAGAAACAAAAGCTCAAGAAGAGACACATGAAACAGATATATACACAGACACACTCGTTCACACATTCAGGAATCCTATAAAAACACAATCTAGATTATAGATAGATAGATAGATAGATAGATAGATAGATAGATAGATAGATAGATGATAGATAGAAATAAAGTAAAAATAAAATTAAAAGGCTCTAATATTACATTATGAGACAAAAAACCTACAAAGATACCACTGTATTTGTCTCCTGTTGGCCCTCTAATGCTGGACAACTGGTCTACCCTTAAGAGTAGTTTGTTTCCCCACTGAGACTCCCTTGGAGAAAATGACTTTTCTATTCATAAGTGGTTTTCAATTAGAGATTGTTTCTGGACCAGGATAGGAGTTTGTGTCCATTTCTCTCTTCAGCCTCAGGACCCCGTCTGGTGCACATCAGTGCAGATTCTTTATCTATTGCCTCAGACTCTGTGAGTTCCTGTGAGCACTGGGCCTGCTGTTTTAGAAGATCTTGTTTCTTCTTGGTGCCCTTCATCCCTTCTGGATCTTGCCCTCTTTCCCATCTGTTGTAGGGTTCCCAGAGTCCAGAGGTAAAGGATTTACTAGAGACATCACATCTAAGGCTGGGTGTTTGAAGGTCTCATACTCTCTGCACATAATTTGGCTGTGGGTCTCAGTATTTTTTCCCACCTGCTTCAGGAGGAAGCTTCTCTGATGATGGCTGAGGAAGACATTTATCTATGAGTATATCAAAATGTCGTTAGCAGTCATTTATGGCAACATTTCTTCTTCAGAAGAGCACTATTTGGTTTTCCCCTAGATCCCTGGCCTATCTAGGCTCAGGTTTTGCTTATCCAAGCGGAGTCAAGTATATGTTCTATCTTGTGGAGTCAACCTTAAGTCCAATCAGGTATGTGTTAGTTACTGCCACAACCTTTCTTCTACTATTCATTGCCCTAACATGTCTTACAGGCAGTTCACCACTGTAGATCAAAGGGTCCAGGTATGGGTTGGTGTTTTGTTTTTCATCTGACGACATCCAACTACCTTCCAGTACCAAGAACACTAGCCAGTGTGGTTGAAGACTAGGTAGGAACCATCACAACTTCTCTGTGTTCAATAAGTTGTGTAGGTATTGTTTTCAGCAATAAAGCCTTGCCACCAGTTTGTGAAACACTACCTAGAGCCCTTGCAATGGCTCAGATTGTTCAGAGATTCCCATGGAACTCTATTTGTCATGAATTGGTGTTGGATTTTATCGATATTTATTTCCACTTCTGGGTATTTAACTGTTTTACTCATTTCCTTCCAACTTTTTGTGTGTGTTTTCATAAATTTCTTTGAGGGATTTATTTACGTGTTTCCTCGTAAAGGACCTTTATCACATTCAAAAAGACTTTCTTAAGGTCTGTGAGTCTTGTGCTTTTACAATGTTGCGTTCCTCGAGGCCTACTGTAGTGGGGATGCTGGCATATAATGTGTTCACACTGTCTTGGCTGCTATTGATTATGGTTTCCCACCATTGTCTAGGCAGCAGGTCTGAGACGATTCTAATTCTAGGTTCTGATATATGATCTTGTCTTTTTGGGTGTTTTGTTCCTTGGTTTCTGATGCTCTCTCTGGTTCTTAGGAGGGAATGGTATGATAGCTTCTGTGTGTTGCCTGGTAGGGGAGGCTTCTGGGATCCTTGTGGCCTCTGGGATTTCTGTATGCAACGTGTTTCTAGGAATTGGATATATAATTAAAGAGTCGAGAGGGTCCATAGAAGGGAAGAAGGGAAATAGGGTGTTCCACAAGGATCTGCTTGTTCTCCTGGGAATGAGGACCAAGAGTAAGAGGAGACCACAGCAGGTATTCTGCTTCTGAGGTAGGAATGAGACTGGGGAATTGGACTTGGAAGTAAAGAGGGAGAGTGAAGATCTGAAGTTAACCAAGTACCTGCTTCTCTGGCAAGCTTGGTGGGAGGGTTCCCAGTAATTCCTGGTGGAGTTTGGGGCTCAGACAAAGGGATGAGTGAGGAGGAAGTGTGGTGGAGAAGAACTGTGCGATCAGTTGGAGATGGGACAGAGAGAGAGAGGGAAGTGCTCTTTCCAGGTGGACTGCTCCAGTTTGAAGCTGAGCATAAGAATGAGGATGGGGTTTAGAGGAGAGTATGGAGAGTTTCTTGTTAGGCCCTTAACTTCAATTTCAGTCAAGACAACAGTGTGGGATCAGTACTCAGCTCTGCCCTCTCCCTGTGATTTGTTAGATGGTGAGGTTAAAAGCTGCTGCTTGTAGGATTTTAACCCCTCAAGTCCTGGATGCCTGCTTGGCTCTTTGATGTTGGTATTCACTTTTCATCCACAGCCTTTAGAGCCGATCTCAATGGGAAGTCTGGTCAGCAGGAAGCAAAGCGTGCCTCTACAGGACATGTAAACATCCTAATTATATTTTAATGATCATGTTCCTTAATTTGAGAAAATCCAATATTTTCACAACGTTTAGACCTTTGGATGTGTTGCTTTTAACTTTTTTCCTATTGCAAAATCAACAAATTTTGGAGCCGATTTTTGAAGAAGGCTCACATAAAAACAACAACAGGAAATTGTGAATCTCAGCTTATAAACATCAACTTGTCGTTCCTAGGTCAACAGTGTCTCTTTATTCTCAATGATCTTAATACTATTAAAGGAGTTGACTTATTCTGTTTCTATCTATACTTGAATGTTTTCCTAACTAACCTTATGGCTGTGGAATTCATGCTTCTCCTGTCCTCCTTTCCTTTTCCCCTCCCCCTACCAGGAGGAGATGCACCTAACCCTCAAGAGACTTGAGGCTTCAGGGAGGGTGTGTGTGTGTGTGTGTGTGTGTGTGTGTGTGTGTGTGTGTGTAGGTGGGTAGTGGGGGGGAGGGAGCCCTCTGGTTGGAAAGGGAGCGGGGAGCAGCATCAGGAACTGTGGGAAGATGACCAGGAGAAGGGGAAACAGCTGGAATATAAATAAATAAAATAATTAATTAAAAAAAGGGATTCACCCTTCTATTGGAGTAAAGTATCTAAAGCACAAATCAGAGTATATTACTATACTTTATTACTGTGTGTCTTATATGAGGGCATAAAATATATCAATGTCCTTCAAGGCAATCACTTTATATTTGAAAGTTACATTTCTTGAATTGTTTGTCTCATGTGGCCACCTCCTGTCCATTTCACAAACATCCTCATATATACAAGTGAACATTGCAGCTATAAAGCAAGTATCCAAGCTCACATCATAAGATGTCTGTGGGAATAACCATGACAAGAACTCTGAATGTCTCTGGTCATGAGGAATCTAGGCAGGCTGAGTGCCTCTGCCCTAGCCTGGATAAGCTTGAAAGTACGTCTTTCCTGGGTTAAGTTTCTGGTGAGTTCTAGCTCATGAGATTCTCTAAGACAGAACCCCTGAAGCAGAGAATTTAAGTGAGCCACTCCAACTCGCATCTCACCCAAACCATGAGTCTAGGCATGTGCAGTGTTTTATTTGAGCTAGCATGTCTGTGGCGACACTGTCACTCAGCAACAGGACGCACACACATCATGTTTCTATTTGCTTTTTCTTCAAAAATTGTTTTATTTATTTACATTCCAAATGTTATCCACTTCCAGGTTCCTCCTCCCAGAGTCCTTCACCCTGTTTCCCCGTCTCTTTACCTCTGACAAGGTGTGCCACCACCACCAGCATTCCCCTGCCCTGGGGCATCAAGTCTCTACAGGATTAAACACATCCTCTCCCACTGAACCCCATCAAGGCAGTCCTCTGCTATATGTGCCAAGGACCTCAGACAAACTCATGTATGCTCTTGGGTTGGTGGCTTGGTCTTTGGGAGCTCTCAGGGATCCAGGTTAGCTGATACTGTTGTTCTTCCTATGGGGTTGCTACCCGCTTTAGTTCCTTCAGTCCTTCCCCTAACTATTCCATAGGGGTCCCTGACCTCAGTCCAATGGTTGGCTGTAAGTATCTGCCTCTGTCTCAGTCAGCTGCTAGTAAAACCTCTCAGAGGACAGCCATGCCAGGCTCCTGTCTGCAAGCGCAACATCAGTACTTGGGATGGATCCCAAGTTGGGCAGGCCACTGGTTGGCTATTCTTTCAGTCTCTGATTTTTGCCTTTTTGTGGTCCTCATTTTCAACGATGCTACCAAGCTACTTCTGTTCTGCTAGTAGTTAACTTTCTGACGAGAAAGTTAGTCATTCCCACAAAGTCTGCGAATTCTTTTTTGAGTCTGACAAAATAAAATAATTATTCACATTGTCACACAGCCTAATTAGTTAAAATGTTGGTTTTTACATGGATTACACCAGATGAATGCTACTGTTTAGGTAGACGTGAATGTGTCCCACACAGGATTATTCTCCTGGAAACTTTCCTCAGTGTGACAGTCCTGGGGTGGCAAAATTTTCCACGATGAGTGCAGGAAGAGCTGCTAGACACAGGAGTGACATCTTCAGTGTCAGAACACACTAAATTAATTCTGCTAAAGGGCTGTTATAGAAAGAACAGATCTAGCCCATTCCTACCCCTCTCTCTAGCTTCCTGTTTTACCATGAGATCTCTTTTGCTTGGATGTACTCCTACCATGGCATGTCATGTAACCTGACTAAAGAAGTCTTAACGGAAACCATATTGGTAAGGCCACTCTAAACTCTTAGTTTCTAATACAAGTATGATCTAAATAAACTCCTTTAATGACAAATTAGTCAACTTCAGGTATGTTGAGGGTTGGCCTTCTGCTACGTATTGCAATGCTACACATTGCACCCCTAAGGCCTGGTTGCCCCCAAAAATAAGAGAATCTGCATGTAGTGCAAATGTCATTATGAGACCTTGCCCCCAGGTTATCCCTGATTAGTGAATAGAGATACCTACAGCCAATAGCTGGGAAGAATTGAGATAGACAGGGCTTGGGGTTCCCAGGCTTGGGTTCTGAGGAGAACCATAAAGGAGAGAGTGAAGAGAAGGAAGACACCATCTATGGGCTAGGTGAGTCATGAAAACATGGCCATAAGTGCTTGCTAATTGAAGTTAAGAGCAGCTCTGATTGGGAAATAGATTCTAATAGCTTAGCGGGCAGATATCTGCCCAGCTGTACTACTGATTAAGGCTTATTATAATTATGAAAGTGGTTGGTCTTTTATCTGGGAACTGAATGATCAAAGGCGGGGTGGAAACCCCGATTGAGATTGAATATTTTCTATGACACAAGCGTTTTGTTACAATAACAGAAAACAGACTAATGCAGCCAGGTATGATTATTCTCCTAAGGGAAAAGAGCTGCATCACATAAACTTTATCTCCATAGTACTTGTCATTGTGTATAGAACCTTGTATATCCGAATACTTTTTGCAAAAAATGTTATCATAGGTACTATAAGCTCTCTGACCCTACTCTTCATATGTCTTCTCTTGGACTGTCCTTTCTATCCTCTTCCTTTGATGCTAAGCTAACTTCTCGCTCAAGGGGAGCTAAAACCTAGCTAGCACTTACCATCTTGGAAGGTGTATGCCTTATGCTTAGCAGCCCAGATTTTCCTAACGAAGACAAACTGTAGCTTGTTCACAGAGAGCAGAGTAGTTGCCTGTCACTCTTGTTGTCCCCCACTGCTTAGAGCTGCTTCTCCTTCCCCATCCCACACTGGGTATAAATCTTACCTCTTATAATGAAGCAAGGCACCAAGTGAAGTTCACTTTCCACTCCCTCGCTGCTCTCACCTTCCTTTGTGTAATCACTCAAGCTTTTGTGAGAAACCAAAAGCATCATAGCTTTATTAGCTTAAGTTCCCAGGGAGTAGGAGCTTATGCATATGTGATACAAATGATTATGTGATATTGCTAGAACAAAAAAAAAACAACCCCATGGGTATTGTAGTATGAAAGAAACTTAAAAAATAATAAATGATTGGATAAGGAGCAGAACCCATGGTCAGTTCACAGAAAAATAAAACCACACTTGTAGAACAGTATTGGGAGCAGAGGAGATTCAATGACAGCCACCATCCATGAGTCCTGCAGGCAGCAAGGGGCAGGCGCTAGCAGCACAAACTCGCGGATATTAAAAACGCCTTTCTAAGAGATGCGGTGGAATTGGTGAATTAATATTTAACATGCTCCTAGAGGAAGGCGGGATGCTTAGCGAGCACATGTGTTGGGCTTGGACTTCTATTATAGAAGAGACTGAGGTTAGGTTTCTGGCTAAAGATAAACTACGATGTTGGGATATAACCAATGCATCAGAGCCCAAATCTTATGATATCAACATTAAACAGTAGCGTGTTGTAGTCGTTTGGAAGAGAGTGTCCAGTTAGCAAAGATTTTAAAAATACAGAGATGTTAAAGTGAGCCACTGAGGTGCTGGCTTCTTGGGCTGATGGTAGGAATTTAAATGGCGAGGCCCTGATGAGTTAATTCTGTAATGACATCTAATATTTAATGTTGCCTTAATATAGCTGTGTCTACCCTGTCTGGGGAAAACAAAACACCAGAGATACGAAGATTTCAATCAGTATTTTATTTATAACAGGCTCGGGTCTCTACAAGAAGAGTACTTAAACTATATTGCTTCTATTACTGAATATTTTATTTGTAAATACTTGTTATTGAACATGATATTCAACATATATGCTATTATATACTTGTTACTGTATATTGTAATTACAGAGAAAATAGGTAAAATAATGTCATTTTAAAGGTAGAGTAATACATTTGGATCAACTGTTTATAAGAGTCAGTTGAGAAATAATTTTTATATGCAAAGTGAAGCCTAGAGCATGCTTGCATTCTAATAGGATTAACATTTGTCTATAAGTATTTTAAATGAGTGACATTTTAATTTTTTGTCTCAATATTTAGTTACCATAAAATCACTATAATGAGCATATGTTGCACTTAAAACTTAAAAAAGGACGTTATTGTCTAAAAGTAATTTCAAAACCTGCATCTAGCTTATGAATTATTAGAGGAATGAAAATGAGGGGTTGTGGGTAGGCTCGAGGCACTGCATGTAAGATAAAGAAAGCAGAAGCTGTCATGATCCAGTTCCAGAGACAAAAGTGCCATGCTTTGACACCCTGAGATAACCACTTTAGAGATGCGCTGGGATGAATACCACTGCGGGTCTCACTTCGTGATTTTATGCATCGCACATGGATACCACCAGAGAAAGGAGCAATATCATCCAGCCAGCCTACACTCAGGAGTCTTGCCCGTTCTCATTTTCCTGTGCTAATGGTGATGGCCAGCCATAGCCAAATGTATGTCTCCTACTCACAGAAAAGCCTCGTAGCCAATGAGCACAAATCAACAGGGAACCTCATCTACAGTCTCTGTGTTTAGCGTAGAGCATAGCTGGGTCTTCTAATTTGGGCAATAATATTACCCAGGAGAAAATGAGATGCAAAATATTCCTGTTTTCTCAAAATGTCAGTTGTCAGCGTGTGCCGAAGCTCCCAGATGACTAGGTTTGGTAAAGGAGCAGAAAACATCACTTTGTTATTGTGGCGGAGTAAATGCGGCCAGTCAAAGCCTAACCTTCCGAGTGTGGCTGTAAGGATCCCAGGCTGTGGCTTCTCTGTAACAGCTTCTAACCAGTATCTCTAATGATAACAAACAACCTTCCTGGACAAGCCCTCTGCACCCTTTGTTCCCTAGGCACTATCAAACTTCTTGAACGGTTACTAATTCCGCTTTTTCATTTCCATTTCTGTCAGTAAAGAAAAGCGGTTTATGCTTATTTTTATCTTCTGGGATCTCACGGCGCACTTGAACATTAGAAACAATCTTTCTATTGTTTACTTCCTGTGGACACCACTGGGTCATTATTCCACTTGATTTTATGCAGCGTTTGACACTGACGATCACTTCCTTTAAAAGAAATCCCATTTGGTCGACTTCTTAGGGATGTGGGGAACTGATCTGCATTCTTTAATCTCCTTTTTATGATTGCTTTTCCTTTCTCCGCAAGTACTCCTTCCTGTAACACGTATGAGGCCACAGCACCCTCATCTCGTTCTCCGTGAACAATGGCATCCGTTTATTTGGATTCACGTTTTAAAATGATTTAGCTTTGCTCCTAGGCTCAATATTTGAAATAGCTCATTTCCCACTTTGACATCACTGTTTTGAATTTGTACAGGGACAAAAAAAATCACAGTCATTTTCTGTTCTCATAATGAAGTTTTGGAGGCTTTATAAGTATAAAGAAAAAAGACCTCTCTAAGTCACTCTTTTTTTTTTCTTTCGGAGCTGGGGACCGAACTCACGGCCTTGAGCTCGCTAGGCAAGCGCTGGACCGAACCCAGGACCTTGCGCTTCCTAGGTAAGCGCTCTACCACTGAGCCAAATCCCCAACCCCCCTCTAAGTCACTCTTGAGGAGTCCAAGAACACAGTGTCTGCATTCCTGCAACCTGTGGTTGGTGGTACAGGGCTCATGGGACACTACTCAGTCATGGAAGAGAAGCAGATGAGGCTTGGCAACTTGTACAAAGAGTATGTGTGCGGACAGGATTTACACCTGTCCACTACTGTGGCAAACATAAGGCTAATCATATTTCTTTTAATTTTTAAAAAAGATTTATTTACTTTATGTGAGTACACTGTCGCTGTCCTCAACAACACCAGCAGAGTCCCATTACAGATGGTTGTGAGCCACCATGTGGTTGCTAGGAATTGAACTCAGGACCTCTGGAAGAGCAGTCAGCGCTCTTAACCACTGAGCCATCTTTCTAGCCCCCAAAGCTAGTCACATTGAGAGGGTTTAATAGTGAAAACCCAAAACATGATTTTGCTTTGTAAGTGGGCTGAACAGGAAGTCATCTCGCCGACTTTAATGAGCACATTGCCTTTTTATATGGTTCCCATAACCGACTGAGATGAAATGCCCTTAACTTCTTTGATAATTTTCAAAAATACCAACAAGGATCTACAAATAACAGCAAAAATGAAACAACATATTTAGCACAGAAAACAGAACTAGCTACAAAAACCAAGTAAGAGTTAGCCACACAATTTAAAGCAGGCAGGAAAACAGGCTTTTAATAACATCATAACTAAAATACTTTTAGGTGGCTGGTGAGATAAAGTGTCACACAAACATGAGGACCTAAGTTTAACCCTAACACACATACCACACACACATACACATACATACACCATTCCACATCTCTCTCTCTCACACACACACACACACGATACCACAGACACACACACACACACACACACACACACCACCCCATACCACCCCAAACCACATACAGACACACACACTGCACCACATATACACACACACACACACACACACACACACACACACACACACACAAACCACACACATACATACACATACTACAACATAAACACTTACACAAACTATACCACACTTTACACACACCATTCTACACATACACCATCCACACTATGTACACATGCATAAACACCACACAATACAGACCAAACCACACACAAACATGTTCGCCACACCAAACCACACACATATACCACACAACACACAACACACACAATACACTACACGCACCACACACACACACACACACACACATCACACATACTGCATACACACATACGCACACACCACAGATACACACACCACGCAGAACTACACATACATACCACATGCCACACAGACATACTTACATCATACCAAACCACACACAAACACAAAACATATAACACAAACCCCACCTCAAACACTGCACTCCACAAACACACATACACATAAACACACTACATACATACATATACATCACATACACACACATCATACAATACATACTCCACCTCACTCACACCATCCATATATACACCACACAGAACCACACATATATACCACACCACATACTTACACCACACTAAACCACATACCACACACACAAAACATACAACACACACTCCACCCCACAAATACACATACACACAAGCATACCACATATACACATATACATCACACACACACACACACACACACACACACACAAGCATGGAAGTACATGCTTGTAAAGACACCCCTGGGAAGGGGAGCTGTGGAGCGCTGTCCTCTGGACAAGAAGTGCTCATCAACTCTCAACAGCTATGGTCACCTGCCCAGGTCAGACATGTCAGAAATGACAGCATGGAGCATTGCGGGCTTCCCAGGGCCCCATCTCCTACTGCAGAGTGATTAGCAATTGGGGCTTCTCTGGGAGAATCACTTTTGTTTGGATCCTGGCTACCGAGAAGTTGAGCATGCTTTAGTGATGTTTCCACAGCCATGCACATGTGGGCGGCACTAGCTGAACTCACTGGGTTATCTTAAAAGCATGCCGAGTTGTAAGGGAGATAAGAGGTAGGGCAGATAGAGTCAGAGGGAGGAAACGGGTATAGTAAAGATACATTGTATACATATATGAGCAATGGAGGTATGGTTAAGATACATTGTAAAAATATATGAACTTTTCAGAAAATAAAAAGATATAATGAGTGTTTTTTATGAAACACAAATTTTTAATCTGTGCGTCTTAAAATTGGATATGATTTAGGGATTTAGAACGTAAGTACAATGCCAACTAGCTAGACGCTTAGTGTTATTTGGCCTGTAATTTAGCATTATAGCATCATATAATTTATTAATTTGTCAATTGTTTTATCTTACTAATATATTATAGATGAGTATTATTTATTAATAAATTACAATTCTTTTATGATTTTATATTATAAAAATTTAACCTCTAAATTTTTTTTGCTTTGGTCTTTTTGTGTCAGAAGAAGGCATCAGATCTCATTACAGATGGTCGTGAGCTTCTGTGAGATTGCTGAGAATTGAATTGAGCAGCCAGTGTTCTTAACCTCTGAGCCATCTTGCCAGTCCTTAATAATTTATTTATTAATATCTCTAAAGGTATTTTCTCTTCTGTAAACTTAAGTTTATTAACAGGCTGCCTCGTGGGAAGTTTATGAGGGTGAGATGGGACTACAGCTAAGCCTGCTGCAGAGCAAATGTCCCCTGCTTGATAGCTACCATTGAAACTTGTGCAGGGCTCAAAGAAAACAAACAGGAAAAACCTTGAAGCTATGATTGCACTGCATAAACGAATACGATCCAAACTCATGCTCCTCCTCCCTCAGCCTTGAGGGTGCTAAGATTAAAGAAGTGAGTTTAAGTATGTTTAGAAAAGGCAGCTGAGGCACAAGGGTGGCCGTATGGGAGGTGCTTGTATGATCTGTGGTTTTAGGTAAGATCTGGATAGGATTTAATGCTGTCAAACCCCTTTCCTGTCACATGCTCCCCAACCAAGGAGAAGGCATGAGCTGTGTTGTGTGGGTGGTTTGGGCAGATTGTGTTGTTCAGAAGTTCTAGCAAGGTGCATGGTCATCCTCCAACCTCAAACTGGAATGGAAAAACTGCCTGTATTTATCTTTCAAAAATTTGTTTTATTAAATGAATCCTCTCACAGTAGAAAGATAAAACAACAAAGAAAACATCAGCAGTGTGTATGCTTCAAACTTATTACTTTCTGCTAATGCACATTCTAGGTATGAAGCAGCAGCCAGCTCTGAAGTTGCTCTAGCTGCCCTTGTACCTCTCTCTGGATCTTCTTACTCCCACCCTCTGTAGGACCAGGCTTAGCTGCCCCATCAGGACAGAGGCTTCAACAGGGCACCTTCATGATCAACCCCAAGGCAGGAGGCCACAGACTCATGGGGAAATTTTATTTTTCTCTCATTCTATCCTGGAGAGTTTCTGGCTTATGCTAATAGATTCCATGAAGTCTTTTATCTGATGCATTTTATAGTTGGCTTCTTTTCTACCTTCCTGTCAAGATCTGGGGATAAATGAGAGAGTAGAAGTATTACAGGAACTACCTCATCACCTCCCATCATCAGGATGCACATAACATACACACACCCATACCTAACTACTTGATTCTTTTCTGACAACCTTGTGTGATAACATAGTCTGTTTACTAGTGTTGTGACTTCTTTTAACAGGGAACTGCACCATGAACATCTTCTCTCACGATGCATACATAAATGGTGAAAGTAATTATGTGTAAGTTTCCCTATAGGTGTCGCCAAATATGACAGAAAATATATAATAATTGTACTATGCAAACATTTGCATTTGTATCCTAATCTCCTTATGACTTCAAATTATAATTGATCTTTGAGATATGTCAGCACACAGATGACTGAATGGCTGGAAACTTTGAAATAACCAATTAAAACAATGTATTTAAGACAAGGGCTATAGCTTTTGTATGTCCACGGTAGCATATGTTACCTAGAGTCTCAATGGCTCTAATATTGCTTAATCTGGAGGACAACTATGTATCTTCTAACTGTTCTTGATATTCTAAATGGGACCACAAAGTGATCAAAAGCAGTAATCAAAACAAATGAATAGAAATAACGATCAGTGAACTCAGATCGGCATCTTTCCTTTCTGCTTCTACTATGAAGACCTTTGAGCTTCATTTCAGCTCAGCTGGGTTCCTTTCTCTAAAACAAGAGGGGAAACCCAGTAAGAAAATTACAAGAGAGTTAAGTTCTGAAACACATCCTTTATGCAGAGGAAACTTGGCTTGCATCATTTTCTTTGTTTCCTAATTATGGTTTGCTGTACTGTACTTGCGTCCATGGTAACATCCATACTTAATGAGTAGAACACTACTGATGTCCTGCCACCACCAATCACTGCTATCAAGAAACCAGGGCTAGTCCTTCCAGCCTTCAGTGGATTATCCCTCAGCTCTAATGAGCAAGGCCTGACTCTCCTCCACCAATGTTCAACAACAATATGCCATTGGTTATCTGTTGTTTTATCTATCTTACCATAATGAAAATGGAAAATATTTATCCACAAATAATTAGGCAGATGGACAAATCTTATGTTCTCTTTCTATAACAAGAAAACACATCGACATATGTCATATTCATGGAAATCACAATGCATCTTATGCTATTTTGATCCATAGTCTTAATTTTCCAAAGAAAGCCTAAAATATTAATGTAAGTAGATGAAATAAGCATAGATTGATAAGATGCTACCTTGGAGGCTGGTAGTACTATGAAAGAAGGCATTATAAAGCTGGGCTTTATGTTCAAACAATTTCTGTGCTTGAGTCTTAAGATTGATTTGGAGTTCTGTGGTCAGCTTTATTATGACAGAATAGAATGAACTAGAAGAGACACGTCATACGTGGTTAAGAGTCATCTTGACAAAAATGAAATCTAACTATGTTTCTCACAACTGTCATCATCACACACAATCATATTGAAATTATTTCAAATGATCTTTAGATTCTGGTCTCTAATGTTGTCATATGGGAAGGTAGTTTGGTAGCTCACAGATAAACATCGATTTCTCTAAAAAAGTGGGCACTTTTCACATTCACTAGACTTTTGTGATGGTTTGTATATGCTTGGCCCAGGGAGTGGTATTATTAGGAGGTGTGGCCTTGTTGGAGTAGGTGTGTCACTGTGGGCATGGGCTTTAAGACCCTCATTCTGGATGCCAGTATTGTGCTAGCAGCTTTCAGATGAAGATGCTGAACTGTCAGCTCTCCTGCACCATGCCTGCCTGGATGCTGCCATGCTCCCACCTTGATGATAATGGACTGAACCTCTGAACTGGTAAGCCAGCCCCAGTGAAATGTTGTCCTTTGTAAGAGTTACTTTGATCATGGTCTTCTGCTCATAGCAGTAAAACTCTAACTAAGACAACTTTCCACATTTGTTTCTTAGGGATTTCATAGCAAAACTCTAATCTGCTATTATGGAGATGTCTGCCCTTGGACTCTTCCCATGGTCTCTCTCAAATGTATCTTCTTCTAGCCCTAGCCTGTGTTGTTTCTGGTGAGGTATTGGGAATCCCAAGCGCTTGCTCTCTCTCTCTCTCTCTCTCTCTCTCTCTCTCTCTCTCTCTCTCTCTCTCTCTCTCTCCCCTCCCTCCCTCCCTCTCTCCCTGCATCCCTCTCTCTCTCCCAGTTGTAGTCTCCAATTCTTGGTGCTACCAAGTTTTTGACTGGATAAGTAGAGTTGCTATCATCATTTTAAAACATAACATATTTTATCCACATAAAATTATTTAGTGTATTCTCTGTCACTTCTCTGATCCAAGCCAGCAGTGTTTCTAATGAAATGACTGGTTGAACCAAACACATGGCAGACCATGTGAAAAGCATTGCTCAGGTATTCTTTGACCATGTTACCAGGACAATCTAGCTAAACAGGCAGGGCCTTCAAATCGTGGGGTTTGTTTTTCTTTTCATTTATTAATTCTTTCCTCAGTTTATTGCATTTTAATTTCATTATAAGGAGCTAGAAGAAACAAGAAGAACATATCTTCTTCATTTTTCTTGTTAATTTTTTTCCACTACGTTTTGATGTACATCAGTAACATTACCTATGGAACAGTTGAAGATAGTGGAATGAAATTTCACCACTTTGAAATGAAAATGTTTCCAACACTAGCCCACAAGAAGGTTGTGGTATCAGCATTAGAAACTGAGTCTATTTCGGTACAAGGCAATTTCCAGTGAAAAGAATAAAATTATGTAAAATATTCAAATTAGAGGCATTTAAGTATACAATTACACAGAATTTAAAGTACCTGATTGGCATCCTGTTGTAAATAGCATGAGTTTTTAAAAGAAAGAACATCCTGTACAATTGATATTTTGTAACTATCATGCAGCATGAAATGTTTTAACCAATATTGTCAGCAGAAAAGAAACATTTTGTAAAAGTAATAGATTACCTGACAACTTCATTTACAAAAAGTCATTTTCAGTGAAACTTAATTATACATTTTAACTCTATACTACCTAGTATACCCCCTGACTCTGTGAAGCATGTTTTAAAATGATAATGTAATTCATGGAGCAGAATAAATAGTCCTCAGGCATGTTTCTGCCTATTCCATAGCTTTGTAAATATAGGTATTGATTTGTTACAAATTGACAAGTTATAGTTAAGTACTTCCTACTTTATTCTTATCCAATAGACATCCTTTCCTTACATCTCCAGACCGTGAAATGCCTCCAACCTTTCCTGAAAATGCTTCGACGATCTGTCTGACCTGATTTATTTTACTACATTGCTTCTTGGAAACTACACTACTTTGACTACAATATGAAGTGTTGGTAGCATTTTAAGCAAGAACAAGGAAAACAATCCCTTAATACACGAAAATCTCTGAAGCAGTAGCTTAAGAATTATGTGCTAAAATTACATAATTGAAACTGTCCTGACTGTTTATCACAGTTTTGGTAATTTCATGTAAGTTCATGACACAATATTAACACAGCAAAGACAATGTTTCCTGAATAAGGAGACAAATAAATTTATCTCTGATGGAATAAAATAAAATTTAATCTAAGGAAGAAAACCATTGCCCAATAAATACCATCTTTAAAATGACCTCTGTGATACCCAGTGTTTGAATACTGTTTCCAATAAACTTTGTTCAGTCTACTGTTTTCTCTGTTGCTCTTTTGAGTGGAACCACTCCATTGTGTTTTATATTCTAAGTTACTGTGTCTCAAAAGAAAAAAAATGTGCTACTTAATCTTTCGCTAGAAAGGAATATCCATGGTCAAGTGCAGACACAAAGTGAGGTCCTGAAATACAAGAGATCTGAAGTGGTAGGAAGCATGGTGAAAGAGAAGACATTTCAGAATGGAGAAAAGAAGGAAGTATGAGTGTGTCTTTGCAGCAGTCCAAGTAATAACCCAGACTAAGAGAAAGCGAAGGTCAACTTCCCCAGGCAGCCAAAGGACACTGAGTTAAATGATCGGAATCAACTAATACTGTCAAAGTCAGCTGGTAGAGAAGGGTCAAATTCAGTCAGGAGGACCTGAGGCTAATCATGTCTGAGAGAGAATCTAAGCAAAACCACATGCAAATTAAAGGGGGGAAAAAGGCAAACTGTGGAATAGAAAGAAGATCCGATTTGTACTTCTTATTTCTTGTTTGTTTCAAGTGACTTGCTCTGTTAAACTGCTTATAGATAAAAGGTGTACAAATTACAACTGCATGTTGTCTTAAATTAACAAAGACACCTTGATGAAATACAGAACAGCTAATAAAATCATTTGGATGCAAAATATGTCACACGCAAGATATGGAAAACAGGTTTTATGTGAAGAGCACCACCAATTCTGCGTGTTCACCCTAAGGATTTGACAATCCACAAGTAAATTTAGATGAATTCTCCCAAGTAGACACTGTGTGCTTCAGGAGTTGCTAGAGCATAGAAAATACCACATTCAAATTAATGAACTTATGATTTGGGGAAAATGGTGATTTGTGAAATAAATATATAAAACACCTAGTGGCAACAAATGTTCCCAAGCCTGTATCACTTCTGTTCATAACAGCAAAAACTCTTCTGAGGGAGGAGAGACAGCATACAAACCCTCCACCGACTTCTCCTTAGTTTTATGTTGAGTAATCAAAATTTAATACTTGTTCTACTGTGGATCCTCTGCATATGTACTCTCGAAATGTTAATTTTAAGGAATATCATTTTGGAGTAAGCATACTCTATAAACATGTTAAATGAGCACCAATCATATGCCAGGCATAACTCTATTTTCTTGCGTTTTTACTATCAGTGGCTGGACATAGAATCTTGATGAAAGCTTGATTTAAAGAAAAAAAAAACAACTTCTTTGGTTCTCCAACGTATCTGTTCGCATGCATACTAAGGACTGATTACATATAGAGACTAAACTGGCCTCAAATTCTCAGAACAAATCAAAGAATTTGAAAGGACACAGTATCAGAGACTACATACCATGTGAAGACCTAACAATGAATATAGACATTTACCTAACATCTTTCAAAGGACTACTCATTGTGATGATAGAATTTCTCCATTCCTCTTATTTTTAATGTTGAGATTGTGACATAATTACATGGTTTCCCCTTTCCTTTCCTGGCTCCAAGCTTTCCCATCTATTTGTTGTCTGGAAAATGTACAGCCTTGTTTTTCATTAATTATCATTGTGTACCTATAGGTACTTGGATATATATGCATATTTTCCTAAATATAACCTTATAGGCCTATATAACGTTACTTGCTAGTGTGTTTTCAGGGCTGACCATTTAGTGTTGGATAGCCAGTTGGCATGCTGTACCCAGGGGAAGATTATTTGTCCTGTTCTCAGCATTCCTTGGTTGTCGTGTGTATGGTGGAAGCCTCCTGGGCTTCTGGCCATCTCTCATAACATGGTTATTGCTATCTTTGTTCATGTTTAGGCCGTCATGCTGGTAAGACTTTATGGATTTAGTGTCTGACCGTTCTAGGCACAGGGCCTATTATACTCAAGGTAGGATAGTTGGAGATGTCAGCCTGGATATCCATATGCTCCTTGGTTTTGACTTCTGGATGTCCAACAGCTATGGAGATAGAGTATAGTCTACAGAGATCCATTTCCTCTGCTGAGCAGATGTCTGCCCCTGCACCTGTTGTATAGTGGTACAAACAGTAACCTAGTCACAGAATCCAGAACCTTACAGCTATGTCCTCGCACCTCAGTATTGCAAGAAACATCTATATGCAATTATTATACCGCTCACTCCTCTTGTCTTTCTGCTCCTAATATGAAACCACAGATGACTTTCTGACCCCAGTGGATGAATATCTTTAAACTCCTTATTGCCAGATTAATCTTACTGTTTTCTTGCTTGAAATGTCTTTGTATTTATTGTCACCTGTAGTGAGTAGTTTTTGCTACCCCACTTTAAACTCCAGGTGGACCACGCTACCAGCCATGCCCAAGTTCCACTGGATCCACGGATGAAAGACATATGTGTGTTAGCTTATTTTTGATATGCTTTAGTTCAATGGCTGGGCTCTTCTAAGCCTTCCTCGGTTGTCTATGCCCTTCTTTTCACTCCCAGCTCAGCATACTACATCTGCCCTCAACTTAAGTTGTTCAGTTACCTTCTCCTTGTTCAGCCCCTCAGATCTGCCCCCACCTTAATTGTGTTTCTAATACCCTGCCTGCTACCCCATGCCCAGTCGGGGAAGCAGCTGATGGCTCCTCTTCCCAAGATCTCACATGACTGATGGTTCCTTCTGCTGACCCCCACCCCCAACCCCAAGCATGGTGAATACTTTTCCCCTCCCCTGTGTTTGCTAGACTGCCTACAGGAGAGAACTGGAAGTCACACCTATTCCACCCAGCTCATTGGCCTCTAGCATCTTTATTGATCAATCAAGAGCCAATTGGGGAACAGGACCTTTACTGTTCACAGGCAGATTCCCAATCAAAACAACAGAACCACTGCCTATAGTCACCCTTCCCAAACATCAAAATAAATGTAAAATATGATCCTACCAGCTGATAAGATCTCTGCCACTTCTCTGTTCTATATCCTCTGGCCTTGGAGAAGCACACTGTTGTTGAGCACAGGCTTTTATTTAATAAAAGAATGATGGTGATAGCGATGGTGATGGTAATGGTGGTGGTGGTGGTGGTGATGATGATGATGATGACGACGACGACGATGATGATGATGAATCCATCAGGATATGACTTGAAAGACAGTCCTCATTACACATTAGCTATCTAGATACAGGACAAGGCAATGGAAATTCAAGCTCAAAGAAATTGCCTTTATTTTATGTAAAAGCCCCTTCAGACAAGCTGATTTGAGTAACACCATGTGGCTCAAGGGACAACTGGCTTAAGGGGGGGGGGAGTCATCATTTTTTTCCAGAAAGTTTACCCACTGAGAATCCTGAATGTCGTTTGTATGTTTTGATTCACTACCAAGTATCCCAAGGCAAAAGCAATCCTGCTTGAAGCCTTAAAAAAGTAAAATGCCCAATCCATACCAAAAAGAAAAAGAAAAGTAAAACAACAACAACAACAACAAAAGCCAAAAAAAAAAAAAAAAAAAAACACCCCGCAACCTCATCGTTGATATGGCCCATATATATTTAAAAAGATCTAATTTAAGGCCACTTGAATTGACTTCTGGGCAGCTCTCCCATTACAAGTCTCTGGGACTTCCTAGAGAGTTCCCTGCCCCCTGCAGCTGCAGATTTCCATTCATTTTCCTGCCTCTCTCTGCTGTCTCTCCCCATGTTCCATCCTGCCTCCCTATTACCTACCATCTCCTCACCCACCCTCTCCCCTCCCTCCCTCTGCCTCCCATGACTGTTTTATTCCCCCTTCTAAGTGAGATTCAAGCATCTCTGCTTAGGCATTCCTTCTTGTTTAATTTCTTTGCATCCGTGAGTTGTATCATGGGTATTCTGTACTTTTTTAGCTAATATACATTTGTCAGCGAGTACATAGCATGCCTGTCCTTTTGGGTCTGAGTTACCTCACACAGGATGATATTTAGCTCCATCCATTTCCCTGAAAAATTCATGATGTTCTTGTTTATAAGAGACGAGTAGTTGTTTTCCACCATTGTGGAAATATTGTCTGTATTCATTCTTTGGTTGAGGGACATCTGAATTGCTTTCAGTTTCTGAGTATATGAACAAGGCTGCTATGAGCATAGTGGAGCAAATGTCCTATGATATGGTGAGGCATTTTTGTCCAGGAACGGTATAGCTGGGTCTTCAGGTAGAACTATTTCCAATTTCCTGAGAAACAAGAAGATTGGTTTCCAGCGTGATTGTACAAGTTTGCACTTTGACCAGCAATGGAGGAGTGTTCCCTTTCTCTACACACTTGTCAGCATGTGCTGTCACTTGAGCTTTTGATCCTAGCCATTCTGATTGGTATAAGGTGGAATGTCAGAGTCATTTTGATTTGCAATTCCCTGGAGACTGAGGGTACCCTCACTGGGGATATGGAACCTAAAGAGGCCACCTTCAGTAGTCAGACAGGTCCCCCGGGGAGGAATGGGAACACGAACACACCTACAAAACTTATGAGCCCAAATTGCTCCTCTCTAAAATAAATGCATGGATAAAGGTGGAGCAGAGCCTGAAGGAATACCTAACCAGTGACCTGATCCATCCCATGAGTGGGCACCAAACCTTGACAGTATGCCCATGCCCATCTCGGGCCACACATGTGTACCAGAGACCGCCTTGTCAGTCCTCAGATGAAGAGTGTGAGCCTAACCCTGTAGAGACATGATGTCCCAGGGTGGGGAATACTCAGGGGGTCACCCTTTCATATGCAAAGGGGAGGGGTGGTGGGGGAAGAACTCCGAGATGAGGCACAGGAGGAGGGCAGGATTTGGGATGTAAATAAGTAAAATAATTATTAATATAAAAAGATCTAACTTATCTCAGGAGAAAACAATTAGTTCTGGTATATGACAGTTTATACACAATGCATCGAGATCTTTCATAAGCACTTGGGTCATGCTGGAGGCACAAATGACAAAAGATGAATATTCCCACTATCATTTAGTCTGATGTCTCCCTCCCCGTGATTGAACTGTTTCTTATAGGATATGAATTCCACTTCCTGCACCATTAATTATGCTACTCTAGACATATTCATATTTCTTACCAGTTCTCTGGAGTACAACTAGCAGAGTGATTTTCAGCCATTGATAGCATAAGCTACCAACATTTGATACCTTAGTTCCACAAATCAGAATTCCATGTCTTCCGACGAGCTATATTTCACTTTACTTGTTCATAGAAGGCAGGCCTACTTCCAGCTTACATAGACTTGAATTTTGCTTATAGGCTTAAACACAAACATAGGTGAGTGTTCCTATATACCTCATCAAATCATCTTGTTATAGTTCATGGCTCAAACATGCTAGGAGTGTTATGGGTGGTTATTTGGTCTTCTAATGGCATCTCCTTGGCCGCCGTGAATTACAGATTTAATCCACTTGGCTTTATTCAATCCAGTTACGAATTGATTTTTCACCCCGGAAGTGGGAAAACCCGTTGCATGTCATTATTGATTTTTCCAGTTGTCTCCCTCGGTGGTTCACATATTATAGTGATCATCACTCCTGGCATAAAACTGTACAAATTAACATGATTCTAACAGTCAAAAAGGGAGACTTACTACCAGCCGAAGAGATGAGAAACAGTGAGTGTTGAGTGTCCAATCCTAAGCGGGATAGCGATGCTAACCATGCGTGCACGGGAGGTCCGGGAGCATTAGATAATCGGAGTTGGAAGGATTTTGAGACTCTAAGGAAGAGAGAAGCTTAATGGGGTACTGTCTGACTAAACACTGAAGCCCAGAGTCTGTCAACACCTTCACAGGAAGAGGGGTACAGCGGGAAAAGGAGAAGGTGAGGGGTAGGAGGGTAGCATCGCAGTACATTGTGTGCAAGCATGAAATTGTCAAGGTGTAAAATATATTTAGTGAAAAATAATAAAGCGAACCCAATAAGAGATGAAAAGTGTAAAGAGCAAGTATTTAAGAATACACAAGATTTTATTCTACTGCGCCTGGTGCTCTCCTGTGTGAGCTCCTCGAGCCAAGTGTTTCAGCTTTCCTGACCGCTTCTAGTGGGGCCCTTCTAAAGTGCTTCTTTGTTTTTGTGCTTGCTTGTTTCGGTTCTGTTCATTTGTTTTGCTTTTGAGACAGGGTGTCATTTGAAGCCCAGGCTAAATTCAAATTTTTCTCATAGCCCAGGCTGGCTTCAAACTCATAATCCTCTAGCTTCAGCCTTCTAAGTGCTGAGGTTGTGCAAATGTGGGACTCTTAGGTTTATCGTAGAAATAAAACAACTAGGGAGGGTTTTAGAACTTACCCTGTTCAGTCAGCAGAACACATTTAGGGATCGTCTGTCCTGCGCATGCCTGGTTTGTTCTGCGCATACCGTTAGCATAATTTCAATATCGGTAATATTGAAATACACCACCAATTGATTATTGTTTCCCCGGACTAAAGACTGAGTAATTTAAAGTTTTGGACAAGTTGGAATATAGTGATGGAATATGGTGATCAACATTCACAAATACATTAGATGAACATAGGTTTTCATTTCATCAGATTAATATATTCAGGAAGAAGTCTATTCTGGTAAAAAAAAAGTTTTTTTGAGCAGAAATAAGAAAGCTTCATTCTTCACAAAGACGGGATGTTTCAACATCCTGTGTGAGATATTTCCAGTTCCTCCATCTCCTTCTCAGCATTCATATTCTTCATTGTTTTAAATCTTAAATATTCTCTTGGCATCACATCATGATTTTAATCCTCATTTCTCTGATGACTAATGATCTCGCATTTTTATTTGTGGGCTAATTTACCATCTGTGTATCTTTAGCAAAATGTCTGTTCATATATTACAACCTCTTTATAATTGGGTATTATCCTTCTTATTGTTGGGTTTGAATTCTTCTCTCTGTGCGTGCTAGATACAGCAACTTTATCAGCCGTTCCTTGTACAGATTTTTCTCTCCAAGCCCGTTACTTTGGGTTTCCATTGACTTTTACGTGTCTGACACTGAGGAAGTATTTCATTTAGGTGAAGTCCTTCTATGCCTGACTAAGAAGCTAACAAGTTTCCACCCAAAATAAAGTCCTCAAAACTTTGTCGTGTATTTTCTTCCAGAGGATTTTATGATTTTGGGATTTGTAATGGTTTTTCCTTTTGAATGGGGGGGATTTACCCTGGAGGATGTGACAAGAGGAAGGTACCACCCGTGTGTCGAATGTAGATTAGAATGAATGGGTTAATTTTAGTTATGATCGAGTCAGAGAAGAGCCTAGCTATGTGGCCAAGGATTTTATAAATATCTTTTGAGTCTAAGTCTTATTTCTGAAAGCATGGAGTTGGGAGGAAGAACCAAACCAAACTTCTACAGATACTCTCTTAATCAGTGGCTTAAAACGTGTTGATGGTATCCCCTTACTTGAGACACTTCAGTGAATAAGGAGCTTGGTGACATTACTAGATAGCACTTCCCATTAAAACAGATTGTTTGCAAATTAAACAAGGAAGATTTGAACCAACGTACGCAATGCACTAGAAGGATCAAAGAAGAGAGAGAAAATTAAACAAATGAATGGACAAGCAGAATCCCCACAAGTTAGAATTGCTGATTAGACGTCAAACTCCAAAGGAACTTCATGGTACCTTTCCGGAGAAAATCCATCCAAGTGCTGTAGGAGAATCAGAACAACTCTTTACCTGTGAGTCTTCCAGGACATGTGACTCATTATTGTGGCAGAGGGGGGAGGGAGATGGGGGTACTGCACAGAACCTGACAGAGGTTGGTTACTGGCTATCCTAAGCTGTGTCACGTAGCTGAGGAGGATAGTGAGGGAGTCATGGACCAGGTAAGTGTGATGACGCAGCAGGAAACAAAACATGTATTCACTGATCTCTGACAGAACATGAGATAGGGCATCTTGATGTGGGCCAATGTAGCCTCATGTATCCATCAAGTATGTAGCCAGTGAGAGCTCTGATAGTCATGGCTTCATATATAAACTCACAGAAACTTGAAAACATCTACTTATTTCCATCCTGCACCTTCTATTCTACGCTTCATTTTAAGATTTTCCCACTCCGGTGTTCCCAACGGACAAACATGAGGACCTCTCCCAGATGAAAAGCCTCCTCATCTTTCTTTTCCCGCATCTCATGTCCTTAAGGCTGACTTCCTTATCGTTTATAAGTCAGAAAACCTTTTTAGAGGAGAAAAGAAAGTTAGTAAAGAAAACAGTCATAGCTTGGAAAAGAAATTACCCCCACCCATCCCCGTCTACAGTAGTCAAACAGCTTGCTGTGAGACCCAGTACCACTGAGGAATACTAAAACGAGAGAGATGGGATGGAGACTGACTGGCCCCCAAGGTTCATCCACTTTTGCATTTTAGTCTGGGATGTGTATGAAGATTAAGTCCTGACCCTTCAATTTTTTTAAAATTAATTTGTCTATGAATCCCATGGTCTAGGGTCAGGCTACTAAAGGGTTATTGCTTGTCAATGGGTTGATAACCACAAAGGTAAGAATCAAATGTTTCTGAATGAAGTATAGACATTTGATAATACTGTATACTTTCCAAACATTACTTTTATATCTCACATGATTATCTATTCCTGATGATAAATTAAGCCATATTAAAAAAACTGAATTGGAGCTATCAAACATTCTGTACAATAGAACACTATAATATCATGGGCTATTTAAAAATTTTGAATTAGAATCCTTTCAGCTTTGGTGTTCCCCCTGCTTGTGTATCTATGTGAAGGTGTCATATCTCATGGGAGGAGTTGCAGACAGTTCTGAACTGCTGTGTGGGTGCTGGGAATTGAACCAGGGTCCTCTGAAAAAAAAGGCCAGTGCCCTTAACTGCTGAGCCATAGTCTAGCCCCTCAAATGGTTTCTTATTATTGAATTGCCCCACTGTCGTGGTTTGAACGAGGTATGTCCCCCAAAGGTTCCTGTGTTTGAACACTCGATCCCTAGCTGGTGGCAGTGTTTGGGGAGATTATGGGACATTTAGGAGGTTCATCCCTAGTAGAGGGAGGTGAACTTCCTGTTCTCATCCCCTGTTTCCAGTGTGCAGATGAAATGTGATCTACCAGTCTCCTGAACTTGCCAGCTATTGCCATGCAATGCATAGCACTGTGGAGCTGAGCCTTTGGGAACATAAGTCAAACTAAATCTCTTCTTCCTTAAATTCCGTTTGGTCATCACAGCAACAAGTTTTTTTTGTTTTTTTTTTTTTTTTGTTTTTTTTTTAATGAGAGGAAAGAAAAAGATGAAACAGAAAACATTCTGCCAACATGATTTTTTAACTTACCGTCCTAATGACCAGCCACATTCGGTTTCTCTACAAGCCAAGGCCAGCTCAGACATGAAATCCTGTAAGAATTGTGTGTGCCCACGGTTTATGTTTGATTCATGATCAAGAAGATTATCTCTGGAGCAGGTAGGCCTTCAAAACCTCCTCTTCTTACTGTTTCTTACTGTTTCCTCTTCTTGTGTGTGTTTGTTTTTCTGTCCTTTCCCATGCATTTCTGTTATTGGTTTAGAGAACAGGCAAATGGACCTTTCTCCACAGCCTCATTTGAAAGAAGCCCTCCAAAGAGCACGTCTTTTAAAATACTTGGTATTTTCTCTTCAGTTGGAGGTTCAGTGATGAGATTTTGGGGTTCTGGTGGTTGATTTTAGTGGCCCCAGTCCTTGATGAACACACATGAGAGGTTAGAGTTTTCTTATTGCTATTCCCCTAATGTCCTAGTGCAGGCAGCTCACAGAAGTAGAAGGCGTGGTTTTAGTTTTATGAGCTGCTGCCGACATGTACAGTGTCAACTTGACCTTGTTTCTCTAAGGAGCTTCCAGGAACTGAACTTTGATTGTATCAGGGGCCAGAGTCAAAGCTGTTATACTGTGAAATCAAAATTCAAGAGCTGAGCATTGGAAAAAAATATTCACATATCAGTACCCAAATCTCTTCCCGTATGCCTACTAGTGTGTCCACACATCTTACAAAGCTTTGAAGTTTTACAAAGTTTTTCGTCACGGTACTTTTCGGAGCCAACTCATTATCCTCACTTGGATGCTACCAACCATAAAGGAAATAAAAATTGAGCAGAGTCAGGAGGCTTCATCTTCACCCAATGCCTTCAGATAACGGCAAAGAGAATAAATCTGTGCTTCTGGCGGCAGCCTTGGTTGTACTAGATTCCTGAGAATTTAATTATAACAGGCCAAGGAGGGAACAAGGAAGGAGCCGTAACCTTTAAAAGTATAATGTACTTTATTGTGATAATATCTGTTAGAATCTTTTTACCGTTTTAAATTTAGATTTTTTTCTCCATTTTTCTTTGATTCTTTGAGGTTACAGTATAATTATCTCATTTCCCCCTTACCTCCCTCCAAATCCTGCCATGTATCCCTCCTTGCTCTCTTTCAAATGCATACCTTTCATTAAAAACTGAAACACAAAACCAAAATAATTACATATATTTATGGTGTGCCAAAGCTGTTTCAATACATGTATATATTACATAATATTAAGATAAGAGTAAATATATCAGTCCCCTCAAACACTTAATGTTGTCCTTAAGAAAGATGAAAGGTCCTCTGTTCTTCAGCCATAATACATAATTAAATCAGTTCATTTGAAACAACGTGGATGGAACTGGAGATCATTACGTTCGGGAGATAAGAAACAGAGAACTGAATCACACAGAATCTTTTTATGGAAGTATTTTTCTTCGTTTGTCACCAGGTTAATTAAATGAAAATTGTTAAATTTCCAGTAAACAAAACACATTTTTTTTTTTTTTTAGAGTTTACCATACACAGATTACCACCCTACCCCTGGTGTTAAAAGTTGGGCACGTATTACAGGAGAGGTGTGCAATGTGGCCTCAGATACCCATAGCCCCAGGGCAAGGTTCAACTCCACCACTTCCTGATGGTATCGAATGCAGGATGCAGTTTTAACTCAGTCATCAGTTTTACAATAGAATAAATAAAATTCTGCCTGTGCAAGACTAGGCGTGTAGTAGATGCTGCAAAATCCTCTCAGCGTTTTCCTCACTGTACTGCAATTTACTGTTTGCCTGCACAACCTCGATCCCCAGTCTATACCCATAACCATAGAACACAGCTAGATGCGCACACGTGCACTCAGGTGGGGAAAACAAATGATTTGTGTGCCTAAGAAGCAGTTGGACTCCAGTTGATTGGAGATGCAGCACACGCTTGCTACGTTGCCCTGATGATGAGGATCTAACGTAATTGCAGGTGAGTCTTAAGTGTCACCACCACCACTGTTGCAGACATCAGCAGCAGGAACAAGGTTCTGTGTACTAGCACAGCAACACGCATTGAAAGATGCATTTACCAATATTATTTTCCTTCAAATTTCATCACATATATTATACATTATACCTCATACCTCATATATCACATATCTCTATATAATTAATGATTAGTATATATTTTATATTATAAATTAAATAAAATTAAATATTAAACTATATTAAGAAATAAATAAAATAATTTATAAATTAAATAAAATATATAGTATAGATACAAATATACAAATTATTTGTGATTATTTATATAAATATAAATTATATATAATTTGTCGGTGTGTTCCTGTTGGTGTGGTGTACCTGTCTATCAGAGGTCAGTGTTGAGTGGCTCCATTAATTGTATTCTTCCTTATATTTTGTGACAGTGTCCCTCACTGAACTTGGAGATCATTCAACTCACTCATTTGGCTAGGATATCTATAAAATAAGCTTCAGGAATACGCCTGGCTCCACCCCACAACCCCTCAAAAGCTGAAGTTACAAATGCTAGCTAGCACCATTCTCCTGCTAACATGGTTGAATGGGAATCCAAAATCATCTCCTCACGTTTACAAGAGGATGGTAGAGAGATAACCTTGCTCACTGAAGCCATCTCCCAGCCCCCAGATTTAATAATTTCTCCTTTAGCATGGAGAAATCATAGAGACTGAAGACATACCTTGTTCTTTTCCATGCAATTCCCCTGCTATCAAATAGAATAAAAAATACGTTATGATTAGTGCTTTTTTTTTAATAGAAACAGAATCGCCCAAATAATCCCCAAGAAACCCACTTCAGTCTTTCTAGTGTCCGAGACCTGACTATATCTTGCTTTATTTTTTTAATGTCTTGATATGTTAGCATAGATATTAATATTAAAATACAGCTGGGTGTGCTGCTTCTGAGAATTTAAGATATATCTTCTGGCAGATTTAGATCTAAAGAACCTGATTCTTAAGAGAGTGTAGTTTATTTGGAGAATTCTCCCCCTATGTTTTATCCATCTTTTCATGCGAACATTAGGAAGTGACTTCTTTCCCCTGAGCTATACCCACTTTCACTGATAAAAGATGCTTTCCCTACCAGACTTGCACAGCAATGTAAACAGCACGATGTAACCGTTGAATGTACACTGTGGCTCCTTGGCAGTCTAATCGTGGGCTTATATTCTGGTCATTTGCAACATTACGAATTATCCTTAATCTGGATTATCTCTACTGAGGGTCATGTCTAAATATTTTTCCTCTGACTGAATATGAATAAATCCACCTAACACAGCAAAGTTAAGATTCAGGAAGAAAGATTAAGCCTAGTATGAAAACAGCTTGCTATTAATAATAATGTGGGAGCTCCTTCAGCTGTCTGCGTGTATTTCATGGAACAAATCAAAGGTCAAATCATGATGCTGTTATTTGGTTTTACCTAATGAATTCTGTCAAGAACATTTATGTCTCTGGAGAAATTAGAATCATACAGAATTAGAAGATCACTTCAATGGATTAAATGTCTTCCTAAATTAAAAAAGTTTAAAGCAGAATTGTTAAGTATTATGGTTCCTTGACATAAAAATATAAATATTTACTCCTTCAAATGTTCACAACAGTAGCTTTTTTTTTTTTTGCTAATTACAAGGGCTTCAGATTTTTCCCCTTACTTTCACTTATGTTATGCTCGTAGTCTTAAGTGGTAAAGATTCTATATTTTGAAGTCACTTTCCAAAGATACCTTGATTTTTTTCTTATCTGAAATTATTGTGTCCAGTGAGTTAAATTGATTCTAATATTTTTTTTTTACTGAGGTTCAAAATGTTCAGCGATTCCATGCAAGTGACTTCTTTTGGTAATTTAATGGTGATTGGGGAAGACTTCATATGTCATATTTAAGATTTTCAATGTTATCTTGAAGATGAGAAATTTACACAAAGTTTGTTTCATCAGAGTGAAGTAAATAGCTTCTTGTTTTAAGAAACTGATAATATTTGGTGACAAATTAGACCTGGCGGTAAAACTGAAGGAAGGGCTCAGCCGTCTTCTTATTTCGGACTTCTGAGTGCTCACATGGAAGGCAAGTATGACTGACTAGTAATGGAATGAGCCTTCTCTTCCATGTGTACATTCGTGGCGGATCTGTGTTTGCAGAGGGGGAGACTCTGCCAGCCTGTGTAGAAGATAGCTTGGTTATTCTGTGCTGCTAAAACGGAAGTGTCTTTTCATTTCATTCATATACAGGTATGGAAATGTGGATTTGAAGTTCAGGCTTGGTAGATCTTAAATCCCTAAAACTCCCCCATTCTTTGGCTTTTTGACTGTTTTCCTAGGACCCCTCCCACGTCTCCAGTCATGGGCTTCCATGGTTGTGACAGTGACTCCCAAGGTCCTGACTATGACTTTTCCCCTCCTGAGGTCTCCCCAGGAAGGACTCAACATGGGAGTGCCGGTAAGGAAAAAGGAAAATCAGGACAGGGTGAGATCATTGAAGTCCCTGACTGAGGAAAATGCACTTCAGTTTGTAGGTTTGGGATGGAAATTCTCTACACAGTTCAGTCTAGTCCTAATTCACTATCGTCCCGCCTCAGTTTACTTGGATTTGGGATTACAAGAATATGTCACCATACCGAACAACATAAAACTGTTGAAATATTAAAATTGATAAAAAAATTTTTGAAAGCCCATTATTACTGTTCTAAAATGAAGCATAAAAATCAAGGAAATAGAAATTCTAAAAGTTCCCTTTCCTGGGAAGAACCAAAGCAGTTCTCTCGGAACAAAGCTGCAGGTAGATCCATCAACGGGAATGATGGGATTCCTAGACAAACAATAGTGTGGAGCAGAAGTTCATCTGCCATTCCAGTGTTAATCTTCCTATAAATATCTTTACTATCTTCATAAAAATATCAAATAAAACCTAAAGCCAAAACACTCACTGAAAAGCACGTGAGCCTAAAAAAGAATTACGTTTCACTGGACGATCTATCCGTTAAAAGGAAAATCTAGACAGACTATCTCCCTCCGGTTCTTGGCAAGTTTTGGATTTGTTTTGTTGTTGCTGCTGCTGTTGCTATTTGCTGTGAGAACGTTTCTCATTTTCTTGGCTTTTAATTATTTTTAGAATTTTGGACACCATTTGTTTTCCACCCTCCTCCAACCCCTGAGTTGCCCTGCTCTCAAATACTTGACTGTTAATTCTATGATTTTGTTTTACAGAACCTACTGAGTTTCTCATTTTTGCTTAAGGCTGTTAATTATTTTTTGGAAACCTACCAAGGGCTGGCTTGTCCTTGAAGAAAACCGACTCTCTCTCGGTCAGCGGCTGTTGACCAGCCTGTGGGCTCACTTAAGTTTCCCCATATTCGATTTGGCCCTGTATCCTGGTGTGGTCCCGTCTAGGCAACCATCTTGTTGAGCGTTAGACGAGTTCAGCATCTCTCTCCTGTCTGGAAGACACTGTCCTGTAGCACTTATTCTGGTCCGTTGGCTCTTACACTCTTCCCTCCTTTCACAAGGTTCCCTTAGCCTTAGACATAGGGGTTGTGTGTAAACATCCCAATTGGGGATTATCCTACCACGATTACTTTTTCTTTTCCTTGCTTTGGATCTCTGCAGTAACCCCCATCTGTGACAAACAGAAGTCTTTTTTTATTGGATTTTTCTTTAATTTACATTTCAAATGTTATTCCCCTTCCCCGTTTTCCGGACTTTTGATGAGGGCTGAGTCGTACTTATGTATGAACGTTAGGATAAGCATTTAGAATATAGTTGAAGGGCATATTAATTTAGGGAAATGTCAGTAGTAGGTTCTCCTCTAGGGCTTGTCCAGCCATGATGATTCCTAGCTGCATTTATAGTGCCGGGTATGGTTATCCCTATTGAATGGGGTAACTCCCTAATTCCAATTGGACAGCTGTTGGGTGCACCTCCCCAAGATAAATGTTCCATCATTGCTCCACTGGAGATACCCTGTAGGATAGTCATCTTCATGGTTTGAAGACTTTATAGCTCTGTAGATCTGTTATTAGCATTTTTCCTTTGGCAGTTTGTAGAGCACCTTCTGATAATCTAATAACCCTCCCCTCCAGGGAGGAATTTTCCAAGTCATTTTCATCAGCTTGAGTTCACATCCTAAGACCAAAGTGTGTGATACGTTAAGCATCAGAGTCTTACCTGTGAGTTCTGTGATGCGGCCAAGGGGAATGTCAATGGCTTACTGCGTTTTGGGAATCCTGTGGATTCTTTGCTCAATCTCTAAGGGAGGTGTCTCTTGCTTGGCACAGAGCTTTCCTTTTTAGATAGCCTATGGGTCCTGAAGATGGGGGTGGTGGTGAACACTACCACCACATACTCCTAACTCCACTTAACATATATATGCATATATGTAAATGAATCATATATACAGTATATGCATATGTTATATGTATACTTTAAATAAACTTAAGAACAAGTAAAAAGATGTTTTCTTATAAGCTTTTCAAACATCCTTAGTGCCTTTTATCTCTCCTTCTTTGATGTTCATCTATACTACCCCCCTCCCCTGTTGTGTAAGCTCCCTTTTCTTCCCTTCCTACTTCAGAATATCAGTGTCCTAACATGTCCTCTCTCTAGTTTCTTCTCCCTCTTCCCTATGACCTTCTTCTTGATTTATGCCATTACTCTGATTAGATTCTCATTTCCTAAGCATGCTAAGGGAATGCGTTTTAAATCTGCTGCCAGGGTAATACTGTATCACATGGACTTCTATTAAATCTCATTAAGATACAGTCTGACATCATAAAACATTCTTAAAGCTGTTATGATCAGTTGAGATTGCAAATATATTGACTATCTGTTGGGAAACAACTGCTAGGCCAGCGGTTGTTTATCTAAATAAGAACAGAATTTCATAAATATAACCAAGGTTACCTGGACATTTTAATATGTGATAGGCATGTGTTCTAGGCATGGTCAGCATTGGTAATACGTGATACAGCCCAATAATTTTGGGGAAAGGTTTACTTGGAGCCAATCTTGAAGTAAGTCTTAGTCAAGAAAGAAGAAACAGAGCATTCCAGAAAAAAAAACTTGACATTGTTGTATTATACACGTACAACAAAAAACATGTTGCATATATGACAAGACCATATCACATAAATGGTACAATAGAGTTCTGTTTGTGAAAGAAAATGTACAAACCATGAAGGCAAAGACCAGATAAAAAGGAAGAAGCCAGTACCTGACAAATTTGCATGATGATGAAGTTTTTATTCTTTATATAAATAACTGTGATTACAATTGGATGACCAAAATCGCAGTTTTAACATACATTTTAAAGTGATACCATTCTTTTTTTGAAGAAAAGGCAAACCTACATTAAAGGAAATAGATTAGGGAAGATATTATAGAAACCTAGATGGGAGGTTATAGAAGCCCAATATGTCTATATACTAGAAATGGAGATCAAGATCGATTCAAGAGCTGTTTAAATGGTGGAAGAGGCAGACAGTGGTTGTGGATGGAGGCTGACTTGTGAGTATGAAGTCTAGTGCACTGTGTAGGTCTCTTGGAAGTCCTGGTGACTTGGTGGATGGTACTGTCATGGGTGAATACGAGAAGACTTTAATTTTCACTACTATCTTGAACAAAAGACTTCACAAATTCTGGGCAAGTGGCTTACCCCTGTGCTACACCCACTGCCTGGAAGAGAAATACACCCGAATAAAGGGGAAGAGTAGATGATTTATTAAGCCTGAGATATCTGGGAAATTCAGGTGGATTTTTCTAGCAGGTTTCAGGATTCACAAATTTTATACCCAACTGGAAGAAGATACACAAGAATTGTGGGCTAAAATAGACACACACACATCTTTCGTGGTTACTTTTCAAATAGGTCATTGGGTTTTTCTTTCGCTGTGTGGTTATTTACTTGTAGTTTTTTTTTTTTTTTTTTTTTAACCTTACTCACCATGCCATGGCCACCATCTTTCTTTAGATAGAAAATAAGACACACTTCAGCAGGAAACCTGTCTGCCTGTGGTTTCAAATGTCCTGCTGACTTAACCAACACTAAGTGAGCTTCTCCAGGAGTGGGATATATGTTTCTGGGCATTTACATGCTTAGGGCATTCTCATGCAACCTGCTAACAACCCCAGTGCAGCTTCAGGAACAGGAGTGTGGGACTGGGCGATGTGTTTATATGACTTGTCTCTGGCTGCTACTGAGGGCCACTGTAAAGTCGGTGGATAGAAGACATGTCAAGTTGTCATCTTGTGGCTCTGCCAGTCAGAAGTCTGATGCCAGGTTAAGTGGGCTAAAATCGAGATCTTAGCTCTCTCTACCTTGGAGGCTGCTGAGGAAATCGGTTCCTCTACTGGTTTTTATGTTGCAGAAATGTTGCATTCCTTATGACTGTCCTCCTCCAAATATAGGGCTCACAGAGTGCAGAATCCCACCCCTCCTTCCTGCTTTTCGCTTCCCTAACCCCCATCTGATAAAGACCGTGATCATTTTAAAGACTCAAAAATTAAGGCTGATAATCTTTCTGTCTCAAGATTTTTGACTTCTTCTCATCTACACAGTCCCTTTTCCCACAGAAGGCAACACTGACTGGGGACATCTTTTCATGCATTATTCAGTTAACAGACTATAGTAGAAAGGAGCACAGCTGATTTAGCTCTGGCTTGTGTATGGCATGTATTCTGCTTATATAAATAATTATTCATATGGTAGATACTAAGTAACGTTTCAAAAGTCAAACGAAAACAAGCACATGGACAACAACAAACACAAATGCTGTCAGCTTTCCTTATAAAATATTTGTTTCAAAGTAACTGCAGGGATGGGTGATACAAATTATGTATTAAATACATATGTAACATGTATATAATGCAAATTCAATAGCCAGTCAATGGACTAGATATTTATCTTTTTTTTTAATCCAATGTTGAATTCTTCTTCTTTTGGACTATCTGATCTTATTTTGATGAATTGTCTATTTCTAATCCCACGTATGTCTGAAAGGCTGGTATATCCATGTACATAGACATAGAGATCTCAAATGTATTCTTCTCCCTCTTGGTGCAGCCAAGCAGTCAAGGAGCCAGTGCCTCTTTGAAGTCTGGCTGTTCAGACACTTGAGCCAAGGATGACAAGTCTTGTTCCAGCAGTGGGAGAGAACTAAACACTGATGTTCTCTCTTTGTGACTCTGTAATAACAAACTAAACTCTCTCTAGTTTTCCTGATTCCTCCCCCTGTGAACATTGTGTCAACCCTTGCTTGCTACCAACGCTGGGTTTGAGCCCCTCTCTAGTACTGGAAGTTTTTGCTATCTTTCTGATGAACAGTTTTCCCTTATCTTGGTCATATTTTATTTCTATTACACTCAGAAGAGCCTCACAATAGTGGTATTGTATAGATATTATTATTCTCCTTTTAGAATTTGATTCTCTGAAATCAAATGCTCTACCACTGAGTTATAGAGAATTTTGTGTATGAAAAATATATTTACAGTAAAGACATAAAAGAATTTTGGTTTCTGGAAAGTTATTTTTTCCCCACTAACTTTATCTAATATATGTTAGGGATTAACAATTATAAATATTTTCTGAAATAGGTGGCATCAGCTTTTTAAATATCTATGGATTCAATGTGTTCATAAACCAGTAAAAGCCCTCTAGTTGCCCTTTCTGAAATATGAAGACTGTTTTTAGAGGCCTTTTCGGGAAGCCAGATAGCAAGGCCAGGCATCACTATACTGTCATTCTTGAATTGGCTGGCGATATCTGCTAGAACACCCAGAGTTTACCTCTACTTAGTAGCTTAATTTTTCTCTCTCTCTCTCTCTTTAGTGGAAAATCACTTAGCAAAATTGTGGAGATTATTTATCTGAGTCACATTTTTATGGAAACCGATTTTCACTTCCATGCATTTTTAGAAGTGTTTACTTTAAAAGGATATTCTATTAATATTTATAATTAGATAGCACACAAAAACAGATGCTAAGTCTTATAACTTTCTGGGTACAATTACATAAAGAAGATTATATACTTTTCATCATAACGTCCTCCCCGGGAGCTGAAGAACAAAGGACTTTCTCTGTGAACATGCCATTTCTTTTGGGGGTGGAAGTAAACGGGGAGGATAGCGATTAGCCACAATTAACCAGTTTAGCATGCTAATGTTGATCCTGAGTGTCATACTTAATGCCTAGTGTAGTACTGAGAAGCACACTGCATGGTGCGAGTTCCTAATTGAATGACTTGCTGGTCTCTTTTTTTTTTTTTTTTTTTTTTTTTTTTTTAAATTTCAGCTAACCTGCCTATTATCCTGGTCCTTCCGTGATGTTGGTGGGTCCTTCCTTCTTCCTTCAGAGCTTAGTGGTATGGAGTTCAATATTCACGAACATGAATATTGCTGAAGTCAAAGAACAGAAGCAATAGGACTCATTTTTTTCTTTCCTTTCATTAAAATAGTGAATGAATGAAAAGCACATTATTTAATCTAATCCACATAACCCGTCCAAGAGCTGTTGATGTAAAGATGATGAAACTGAATCTCCAAGGAAGAACGGTTTTGAGTGTTGATGCCAGGTTTGAAGCCTTCTGTGATGTGTGAGTCCAAGTGTCTCTTCCTAAGTGATTACTTCTTCAAGGGATCCTACTCTGGGCTCCGAGGATGGAGAGGAGACCTTTCCAACAACCATTTGCCCACAGACAGGGTCTGTGGATGGACCCTGTGCCAAGGTCAGATTTCTCTACTTAGAATTGCAGAGTAAGGAAGGAGCGCCGGGCAGACAGGAGCGGAAGTTTACTTCCCCCCCCAAGACGCTGCGCAAGGGTACGGATAGGTCACGCCCACTAGCGGGTGGCCGCCCCTGGCTCTGGGCTGAGATGCTGGCGTCCGCTCCCGGGAAGGCGCGGACGTACTTGCCAACCGAGGCTGAGCGGGCGCGAGAGCACCCACCGGGAGCCGCCAGCGCCTCCCCGCGGCCCAGGACGCCCGTGCCTTGGCCGGGACCAAGGCCAGCGTCCACTCCGTAGCAGCCAGAGCGGGTGGGAGCGCTTGGCTTCTGGCCGCGGCCGCCGCCCGCCCGCCGGCTTTGGTGGTTGGGCGGAGGAAGCGCGGGACTCCTCCTCCCCGCCGTATTAACATGTACTCAGGGGCGGGTGACCAGCCCAGCCTCGCCGCCCCTGCCCGCCGCGTCCCGGCGCTCAGCCTCCGCGCCAGAGGCGAGCGCTGCGCTCAGGGCGCCGCAAACCCGAGGACGCGGCCTCGCAGCCACCTTCGGCCGGCGGGGAGCGGCAGGACCCGCGGCGCGAGCGGTTGCAGCCACCTCGGCGCCTGCCTGGGCTCCTTCCCTTCACCTCGCTGAGAGGCGTCCGGGACTGCGGAGCCACCGCTCTGCTCCTCGCTCCGAGGCTCGAGGGACGGACTGACAGACGGACGGACGTAGCCAGCGAGGGACGGACTGCGGGCAGCGGTAAGGCAATGCCGGGCTGCGCGGCGGGGCTGGGGCGTACGCGGCGGCGGTGGTGGTGGCGGCGGCGGCGGCGGTGGCGCGCTGGGTGGCTGCTGCTCACCTCCCGTTGCGAGGTCGCGGCAGCCCTCGCATCCTAGGGACTGCGGGCCGCCTCTGCTGGCCATTGGCCGGCACTCTCAATTTCATGACTTCTGCCCCCCGGAGCAGGTCTAGTCCCCATGGTGACCCTGGGATTTCCCGGGACCAGCATACCCTTCCCCAGACATAGGATCTTCGCAGCTCCCTGGGATCTTCTAGAAGGGACGGATTTTTAACTGAGACAGGGTCCCTGGAGGGGGAGGGGATGGGACAAGAACACGGGTCCTATGTCTCCATTAGCTTCAGCCAAATTCATACCCGCACCTTACAGGCAGAGGCGACTGCTCACTGCAGGGGACTTCGTCAGGGGATCCTGAGTCCTTTGCAAAGCAAGTTGTTGCACTCTTTTTGTGTGACATTTTTGGCATTGGTTGTGAAGAGCGACCCCTTCCCTGTGTGTGTAAGAAGGAAAAAAAAGCCAGAGAAAGAGAAACACAAAGACGGCGGCACAGAGAAACACACACAGAAGAGAGAGAGGGTCCCAGGGGGGTCACCAGAGAGTCACTGAGGCCAACTGTCCGCGAATCGCGTGGCGTGGCGGGTGGTGAGAGCCAGTATTCAGAAGACCAGATAAGTGGAGCTGGAGCCAGTACCAGTGGGCACCTCTCCTTGCTCCGGGTTGGGCCAGATAACAAATTGCACTTTCATGGAGGGGCGGCTGCAGCTGTGAGAGGAACCTTAAGGTCTATGAAGACCCTGCATTCAGCACCGGACGAGAGCAAGCGGTTCTGGTCTTCCTGTGGTTCCTGCGGCTGTGGGAAGGGGCCGTGTCTCCCAGAGGCACTGAGCTCCTGTGCCTGGAGGGAGTCTTTGCTGGCCCAGGATGCCTGGTCACCCCTTGCCTGGTCGGGAGCGCTGCGGAATTTTCTGAGAAGGGGAGGGCATATGGACAGGGAGGGGTTGCAGGTGGCAAATCGAAGAGGACAACTCTCTTTGGGGTGAGAGGTTATATCTCTAATGGACCCCCCACGCCCCCGCAAGACTCTTCATAGAGAAACTGGTTCTGAGCCCCCCAGAGGCTGCCAATCACGCCTCCTGGCCTAGCAAATGAAGTTACAACAGAATTACAAGATGGATAATAAAAGTCACAATTAAAGACACCTCTCTAGCATTTGTGGTCTTCATGAATGACTTCCTAGAAGAAGATGATGGGGCATTCAAATAGGAATAACGAATGTTTAGAGCTTAGACTTGGCCAGAAAAGCAATTTAAGGCCAAAAGCAAACATCTGGCAACCACCCCCTGCCCCCCGCCCCGTCCGTTTTTGTTTCTGTTTGTTTGTTTTAAATCAGAAAGGAGGTGCTGTAAAGAACAGCTTTTGGACAGTTATTTATATCACAATTTCAGTCTCAGGAAGCAACTTGCTATTGGCTCTGATCGTTTTGTGTAGATAACAATAGTGTCTATTCCAACTGGAATGGAAATGACAGACAGGCAAGGAGTGACGCAACTGTTCTAGTTTATACAATACCAGAGGAAAGGGGTCTTCATTTAACGCTGTGAAAAAGGAACTTCAGTGCATTCCAAACATGTTCAGAATTTAAGTTCTTAAAATTTTAAAGCTATTTTTGGGCCCAGAAAATAAAAAAGTTGGAAGGAACAGAGGTTGATAGAAATCTGGTGTCTATAAACTCGCTTTCTTTCTTCCTTCCTTCCTTCATTTCTTCTTTCTTTCTTTCTTTCTTTTTCTTTCTTCTTTCTTTCTTTCTTTCTTTCTTTCTTTCTTTCTGATTTGATGATTCAGCTTAAAATTACTCGGACCACTACCTTAAGATATTTATTCCAAGTTCCAGTTCTAAAATTCTGTGAGAGTTTTTAAGCTAAGTGATTTGCTTAAGAGAGAATGTAAGTAACATTGCACGAGAAAACACTTGCAAAACATGTTAAGCTTTAAAAACTACTTTTGCATCTCTCTCTCTCTCTGTCTCTCTCTCTGTCTCTGTCTCTCTGTCTCTCTGTCTCTCTGTCTCTCTCTCTCTCTCTCTCTCTCTCTCTCTCTCTCTGTGATTCTAAGATCTGCTGTTAAATAAAATATAGGCAATATAGGGAGGGAGTGGGAGAGGGACATGACCAGAATGTAGTGTATATTTATATGAATTTCAAAAAAAAAATACAGGCAACATAAAAATCTTGGTAAGATTAGCAGACATTTTAAAAGATCACTAAGTACTTTACTGAAAGAACTTTTCAAATTATATTCAAGCTGGAGGGAAGGACGAGGGCATGAGTAGCACTCCCTGTGGGGACCCTGACAGCTTAGCTCCTCTAATTTCTCCCTCCAGACTCATCTCATTCTAGAAGGGCCAACTAAAAACATTATGAATCACACAAGCGATTATTCAAAGCAAGTGGAAAGAGGACCTCAAAATATTATGCAGAGAAATACCACAAAACCCCACTTGCTTTGCTTTCCAAATTCTGCGGATTTACGTTTCTCACAGAATCCAGATTTAGGGACAAAAACAGTGAGACTTGAATCTGTTAAGTTCATATGTTTGCTCCAGATAGCCATCAAGACTGATACTTAAAAAAAAAAATTAACAGGGCACAGATGGAATTGTCTAATAAATGACCCAGGGATAGCACAGCAGTGTTGTAGGCATAGCTTGATAAAAGTATGCAACATAATATATTTAAAAAAAAACTGTTGTGGAATCTGAGGTTTGCTGTTTTCATTTCTTTGTATGTATGTATCATTTCCTCGATACTTTGTAATGAAGAAAGAAAGCAAAATGCTGCCCATTGTATGTTTCTACCATCAACTCAAACTGGGTTTGTGTTACTTTAGTGACTGCTGTCCTCCCTTGTGTTAACTTGTCTCAGAGGGTGGAGGATTAGTTTTCACTCAAGAGGCTTCCAATTGGAAGACTTCTTGAAGATTTTATTTCCTTATAAATTGTACTTGTCCTGATTTAAGGACACAAAGTAGTTGTGAACTCTTATTTCTTTTCTCTCTTTCATTGATAAGTTGGTTTTCCTTTAAAAATCACCATTAAACTGGAAGGTTAATCAGGATCTTAAAATACTCCATAGTGACCTCCCATAATTATAATTTATTCCTACTACATGTTGGTCTGTTGTTAATTTAAACACATTAGGTTAAGAGGACACACAGCTATTGCAGCTGTTGTAGTTGGTTCCCAGCTCCCATATTGGGCAGCCTGTAACTCCAAATTCATGGATTCCAATGCCCTCTTCTGGACTCTCAGGTGCTCATACCCACACACATGCTCACAATTATAAATGTAAATCTTTTTAAATCAGACATATTATATCAGTGAGGCCTTTTGCTAGGGTTCCAGAAATTTTTTATGGTGCTGAGAACATTAGGGGTTGAATGCACCCCAGGTCTTGGGCTGTTTCTTATTCCCAGAATCCTAAGGGCTCTCAGTTCTCTGTTTTCCAAGAAGATCATCATTGTAATGCCCCTCAAAGCATCCATCATGATTTTAAGTCACAGGAGACTGTAGCCTGATTCCTTCTCATTGCTGGGGAAGTTTATTTCCCCTAGATTTGGTCTCTATCAGGAGTTGTCAAACATTTGTTGCTAGGAAGACCTGAAATATTCCCCAGAAAAGAAGATTTACAAGTCGCCTTCTAATGTCCTCTTAATTTAAACAACCACAGAGGGCTATGGGCAGATTGCTAGACACCAGAACTTTTTCTCCAACCTGTATTCAAATAGCCTTGGACTTTACCTTTCTGGCTTTTCTTCTCTGTAACCCTGGGTGTACAAACTTACATAGCAAATGGATGAAGAAAAGGAGGAGGAGGAACAGAAGAAAAGAAAAAGAAGAGGAGGAAGGGAAGGAAAGAAGAGGAATAAAATAATAATAATAATAATAATAATAATAATAATAATAATAATAAGAACAACAACAACAACAACAACAACAACAACAACAGAATGGATGTCTATATCAGGCAGTTTGAATGGTGCATGGCCGTCCTCTGAGGCCCACTGCTCCTTGCTCTGGTTTTGAAGTTGGTCTTGCACAGAGATACTGACACAATTTCTCAACCTTTAATCTAATAAGTGATAGGTGCTGGGTGGATATTTTCAATCTCAAGATGACTTCTGATTTCCATAATTGATATTTATTACTTTTCTCCCTATTAAAGAAGTGAATAACTACTGGGCAACAAATGATATCGCAATTAGGAAAAGTAGTTTGCACAAGATCTCCACTCAGATACTTAGTTATGATATGAACCAGGGTGGCTAGGGTATGTCTGAGTATTTTAGTATTTTCCATTTGGTTGCAAGCTAGATAGCAATGCCCTGAATACATAAAGAAAGATGTAAACTCACCCTCCTCCCTCTTCCTAGAATTTGCCAGAAAGGAAACCATTTATTTTCATATTCACTTATAACTTGCATCTGTTGTCACTGACAATTTGTTTGTCTTCTCTCAATGTTTCTTGTCAGATTAGTAAGCAACTGTACAAAGCCAAGCTATGAAGTGTGTCATTTGGAGCTGCCCAACCTTGCCAGGTCTCTTTAATATTCAACAGCACAAAGAGCTTGTGGAAGCCATAGCTAAGCAATTAGAGAGGGAAGGATTGTGCTGTGACTCGCTTCTCTCCCTGGCCTTGAATCTGAATCTCAGCACCAAGACTGTTCAGAGATATTTAAAGGGTTCCCTCAGAAGGCTTGTGAGAAGGTCTCTCTGGGCACATTTCCAACTCTGCCGCCTTACTCTGTGGCATGGTTTTAGCTAATTTGAAAACATCTGCTAGAGTAACTTCCCTGTTAGTTCTACTACTGGCAAGTGCTTTGGAGTATGTGATAGTCAGATTGGCATTAACCTCCACTCTAACCTTAAGATTACTGCCCTTTCCCTGGGGACTCTTTCTGTCTTGGTTTCAATTTCGGTGGAAAGTCAGTGTGAAGTCTATTTCTGGACTAGAAATTTCCCTGCTAGATATCACCCAGATTTCTTTATAAAAAAACACATGCTGCCTTTTGCGATGAAAATGGCATTTTTGATCTTGTCTCAGACTCTGCAAACAGCTCTTCTTTGATGGGCTTCATCACACCATGTTCTAGGAAGACAGCAGGACTCACTCATCTCCTCCATGGCTATTTTCCTTCATACCCAAAGCCAGAATGCAGGGCAGCCTTCTCGCTGTTCCAAGAAAGGCTATGCCCTTTAACTGTGGAGGGCATCTGAGGAATCAGGAAGCCCTACCTCATTTGGGACTTTATTGTGTGGACTCTTTTGCCTGGGAAATTCAGAGGCTCACTTGATTCTGTAGCTCCTGGGAACTGCGATGAAAAGTCTTTTCCCTCTTCTCCCTGAAACACAGTTTCTTAAATTGTTTCTTCTTCCTTACACCTCAACCGAAGAGTCATTTAATTAGTGAAGCGCTCCAGCTGGATACAGTGTGGCAGTTGTATAGTCTCTTCAGCATCCTTTTAAAGTTAATAAGGAGGTGTCATCTGGTGAGAGTATGATTGGATGACCACCTTCCCCACAGAACTGAGCTTCCTGTGACCTCAAGAGCTAAGTATAGCATGCTCATCAATACCACTGGTGCCTAGCACAGTGCAGGGCACCCTGGAAATGGTCAGTATACACCAGCTGTGTGAACGGTTGAATAATTAATTAATTATTAAGTGAGTGAGAGAGTGTGGAGCCCTGTTCCAGGTGCACAGAGACCATAACTCCAAAGGGAGTGTTTCATTGTTTTGACATCGCTCACTGTACAGTATCAGATTCTGCATTGTTTAGTCCTAGGCTTACTTGAATAATACCTTCGAGAGACAAATGATCCCAGAGTGGCCAATATGTCATAGCAATGGCTGTACTTTTCAGCGAGGGGCCTGTGGTCTTTTTATGGAAAGAGGTAAGATTATAGGTAAGATAATAATTAAGGATTCTTCTTCTTCCTCCTTATGCACAGCAAACCTATCAATGGCTTACCGATTTCTTTTTGCTTCACCTTTCAGATCTCCTTTCCTGTAACCCACTGGGGGGGAGGGGGAGGCTGGCACACCTGTGCTTCATTTTAATCTGTGATTTTCCAGTTTCTGAAGGCCAGAAGCTCATGGGATAACAGGGACAGTGTCTGTAAGGTTGGGTAGGGATGAAAAAAAAAAGTCCCTTGGGGACTTAGTCTTCTGTGAAGATGACACAGACTAGAGACACCCAGAAATGGTGCATCATATGAGGAGATGCCCCATCGGACTGGCTTTAGGTCATTGTCTTAATTGTTGATGTGGGAATGTCCAGTTCACCTTGGGTGGTGCCTGGGGAGGTGGTTCTGGGAGTTAGGAGAAAAGTTGTTGAATGTGCCTAGGAACAAGGTGGAGGTACTGTCCCTGTGTGGTCTCTATTTCTGTTCCGGCTGCCAGGTCCCTGCTTGAATTCCTGCCCTGACTTTCCTCATTGATAGAGTGTGATATGGAACTGTAAGCCAGATAAACACTTTCTTCCCCAAGCTTGCCATCCGATCATGTTGGTCATGGCAATAGGAAGCAAACTATGATGGAGAGTGGGAGGATTAACCATATCACAGACCTGAGAGACAAACATTCAGCTTCAACTGACTTTCTTAAGGCTGAGCTCTGTGTAAGCACTCGGCACAAACTGATTCTCTCCTTGATGGGTCGTGTTCAAACCTAACATCTCAAGCTAAGTGGCAGTGTAGCCCTCTTAGTATTTCTTTGATAAACATTTTTAAAATAAATTTTTATTATTAGACATAAAAGTTCTTTCCTTCCCAGTCTCTGCTTGTGGGATATTTGAAAGCTATGGGTCAGATAGACCAGCTTCCTGGATAGATTGACCTGCCAACTGCAAGCCATAGTAGATGCCAGGTCTACAGTGCAGCCTTGATTGCCCATGAGGAAAGATGAGGGTCAAGGTGAAATGACCTATGTTTGTATGACTGGTCATGTCAAATAGAGTATCTATATTTACATGTCTATGTCACTGATTTAAAGTAGTTTATTTTGATAATTAGAATTCTCCAGAATCTACAGGATAGCTATCAAATATCTGGTATTTATATATTGTCTCTAAGAGTGAGGGATTTAAACTATACACAATATCTCTTGAGCAGTTACCACTATGGAGAATACAGAAGTGCAAGACATATTTCAATTCATTGCAATCAAGAGGATAAAATTAAGCAATGGAAAATATTGGAAGGATGAAACAGAGTTGTTGTCTTAAGTTCAAGGTCAGTCTTGACAACATAGTGAGTCTCAGGTTAACCTGGGCAACAGAGTGAGACCCCCATACAAAACAAACAAAATGATGTGGCGATGATTAGCAATAATATATTGGTTTGTAGAGTAAAACCAAATGGCCCAATATAAAGGACAAACAGTTATATTTACTGTGTTGCATACGTTATGCCTACCACCCAGATTATGAAATAATCCATTTGCATAGAGTCATGTGTGCTGTTGATGTTTTTTCAAACATCTCTGTGCGTACTCTGTATGTCATATTGTGTCCTAACTGTTCCCTTCTGTCTTGTGTGCTTTGCTGCATACGGTTATGCATACAGCACCATAGTCTGTGTTCCAGGTGGTAAACAGTGTCACTTTTCATATGCCCTAGCCCTCTCTTATCGTTCAGAAATGTGCCACGTGCAGGTTCAGTTTGTTCATTTTTACTGCTCCATAGTATTCTATTCTATGGCTGCATCATGGTTAACACGACAGTCTTTTCTTGACTGGTGTTTAAGCTGCTTCCAAATAAGGATGCTGTTCACATTCAGAAGCTCTTTCTTCTGCTAACAAAGGAGAACTCCTTGGGGCATTGCTTGAGAGAGTAATTTCCAGAGGAAGCATTTTACCTGCACACTTGGCAGATCCTGCCCGATTACCAAAATTGGTAGCTTCTATTTATAGTCTACCAACAATCTACAAGAGTCTTTTTGTTCCACTTTCTTGCCAACACTTGGTGAGGCATTTTGTACTTTGCTAGTCTTGTGAATGGGAGAAGGTGTCTTGTTGTAGCATTAATATTTTCCCCCAGAGACTGCTAAGGACATTGACCAGTTTTCCTTCTTATTGCCACTGGAATTTCTGGGGGTTGTTTTTTTCACATGAATATCTACTGCCTTACTGCTCTTCATGGAAACTCACTGGTCTAGATATTATAGATGCCAGATGTTTCTTTCTCAGTAATATGAATTCCAATGGTCTTCACTCAGTGGCTTATCTTTATTGTGATGGTGTCTTGTGGTGGTGAAATGTTTCTTTATGCTTTGCAAGATGCCAGCTTGTTACAGGTAGCTTAGGAAACCCTTTGACTCTGAAGGAGTAAAGAAGTTATCCTCTCGTTTCTCACAAACTATGAAGCTCTACCTTCACATGAGTTCTTCAAGACGTTAGCATCTGTGGTTACTTTTTAACACTTTTAATTACATCCCAAATTTGAGAAGGATGCATACTTGTCTTGCTCTTAATTTATTCCTCATTAAGTTACAGTGAGTCTGGTGGATGTTTAAGGATTCTGCTGTTGACAAACATCAAGACTTCATTTTATGTCTGGAGTGGACAGAAGCTTCTAAACAGGATTTCTTGCCCTTAAGATCTCTTTGCTCTTTTTCTTCTTTCTTTCCTTCCCCTCTTCCTCCCTCCCTCTCTCCCTCCCTCCCTCTCTCTCTCTCTCTCTTCTTCCCTCCCTCCCTTCTCTTTTTCTCTACCATATCCTTCCCCCCTCAGTTTTTTCTCTTCCTTCCTTTCCCTCTAAGCCTGTGATGTAGGGCTTTCACAATGTAGCTCACACTGGCCTCAGCCTCATAATCCTCCTGCCTCTGCCTCCCAAATCCTGGAATCACAGGCTTATCTTAACACACCTTTCAAGATATACTTTTCTAAAGTCTTCATGAGACCCGAGACTTGCAAACATATTCTTTCTGCTCCTCACTCATCTACCCAAGAACTAAGCATGCGTTGCCCCTAGTGTGCCTTCAGAAATATCACTGGTACATGAGCCCTAAGGCATACCTGGCCAGCTTCGATACTCAGCACCATTTCTTAATTAGTCCTTTGCCACTGGCCATTCTGGCTTCCTTATTTGTTTCTCTGCTCTTTATGTGTTTATGTTCTTCCTATTTGACAAATTGTGGCATGTGATTCTCCCAGACCATGCCAAGGGGAGTTAGGATTCATTCATTCATTAATCCCCTCCCTTTCTTCTATGTGAATTGTATGCCATGAGCAAACCTCTCTTATGAAACACTTATGGCCTTTTTAGCTGGAACTCTCTCCTTAACTCCATTCGTATTAAACTGGATCATTTATGTTCAGACTTATACATGTGGATACCGCTAGATATTAAGCTCCCTCAGTGATGAATTATTTATGTATTTCACATCTCTGGCCTCAGCCCAATGTAACAGAGCAGTTTTAGCAGGTAACAGCTGGTTTCTTGATGATTGGCCATAAGTTATTGAGGATGACATAGGCTGAAGGAAACTTGGACTTTTAGGTTATTGGGATAGGAATATTGCTGGAATGTACTCAAATTTGAGATTCTGAGTGTGTTTGGAGTAACTAAGCTATCATTTGGTTTTGATACTTAGATTGGATATTTCCTATAAGTAAGAAAAAGTTAGACCTGAGTTTCTGAAATGATAATATTTGAGATGTTATTTAGAGGTGGCTCAACAGATTCTTGGCACTGACCACTGCTTCTGTATTTATTTCCCTGTAGAAAATGTCACATCTCTTCACAAGCACGATTCACTACACGAGTCCCTTTAACGATATGGCTTTGTGCAAGCTAATTTCATTGAGTCCAGTTTCCTCATCTGAAAAAATGAGGATCATTAAACTAGATTTCAATGTATTTGAAAGGATTAAATGAGCCAACCTGTAGAAAGTATCTGCTTTAAAGCTGGACCCATGGTGAGCAATTAAAACATGTTCCAAATAGTGTATTTTATCTACAGGAACTAGCTTGCCAGCCGTCTATTTTGCATCAAAGTGACACTGAATAGAGAGCTTAGAAATGACTTGTCTAGTTGTGGAACTCTTTTCTTTCCCTACTAAAAGCTCACCCCAGACCTGATTGTGTCATATTCTTTTATGACCCAGTCCCAGCGACAGTGCCTCATTGAGCAACTAATTCAACCTCCTTGAGCTAGTGTTTGTTGAGCGCCATGATGTCTGTACTTGGTCAGAGTGAAGCTTTCCTGTGTCAGTTGCATAGGATGTAAGTTTTCAATCCACAGGGCAGCACCCACAGCCCCATGACCAACAAGCCCTATGGGACGCTGGGCCATCTGATGTGAGGAGATGCCAATGAGGCCAGTGAAAATCAGATGTATTTTTCTCCCTAAGGAAGATTTAACTTTGCTAGGTGAAGATGTTCTCACAGAACAGTTTGGTGCACCCAGAGCAACACCCAAAATATAATTTTAATTACGTTGGTTAGAAAGTGTGTTTCCTAAGGTGGAATGATGATTTCTATGGAGAAAATTTCTCCTGCTGACACATAGCTCCCAGATGGGTAAAGGGTCCTGTGCTCTGATGGCCTTTGCTTGTTCATCCAGACAAGACTGTCTACTACCCCCAAATCCTCAATGGTCCCACGCTCAGTCAGCTCAGATTCTCTGACACCTACTCCATGGGAATTTCTCAGCCATGTTCACTAGAGCATTATTCATAATAGTAAGGAAATGGAAACAATATAATATCCTTTAACTAATAGGTGGAAAAAGAAAATCTAGTACATACATAGTACGGGATACTATTTGACAGTGAAGTAAAGTGAAGTCATGATACTTGCAGGTGAATGGATAGCCCTGGAAAAGATCAGACTTAGTGAGGTGACCCAGACTCAGAAAAATAACGAATGCTATCTCTCATCTGAGACCCTAGCTCCAAGTCTTCAGGCGTCAGTGCATAACCCAGAGTAACTGGAGAAATATAAAACCTATCTGAAGTTTCCACAGAACCACAAAAGCTACATCAACTTAGACTGAGTAGTTCCTTCCCTTTGGGACTGTGCTTCCAGAGGGAGTAGCTTCTAATGTAAGTGTTCTCAGACACTTTTTGACCTATCTCCCATAAACCACACAAAAACTACCAATGAAAGTCATAAGTTTGTGGGAAAAAAATCCATTCTAAACTGTGACATCATCAGTTGTCACGTCTCCTGTGGAGTGGGATTGCTCTGCCTCTGCCAGTGAGGTCATCGTGCGACGCTCTGACATCAGCCCTCGTTGTCTAGATAGAGTATGAGATTGCGTGAAAGCTATGTGCAGGTCAGTGCGTTGATGTTGTTTGAGTTATGCCCCTGCAGCCATGATGTCTGCAGGGCTATACATGAATAAGCTCCCAGTAGAGGTGTGGGTTGTAACTTAGGTACTTTGCCCTAATCTTTCTTGTCCTATTATCTCATGCTCTGGAGATGCTCACTATGAGATGGACCTTTATTGATTCATTCCTCCATCCTTCCACTTTTTCACTCAACTGACAACTATCATTCAACAAATATTTGTGCTATTCACCGATCTGAATTCTTTTAATTTAGTAAACTAATACCAAAAATGTAAATCATCGGGCCCCTGTGGAGCTGGGGTACTTACACAGGTTGGGGAGAAATACAATGCATATGTCTTTGTACTTTTATTTTATTTTAGATACACGGTCTTCTCACATGGCCCCGGCTTTACTTTAACCAGCTGTCCCCCTGCCTCAGCTTTCCCAACGCCGAGATGATAGGTGTGGCTAACCACAACATACTCTGTGCTTACATGCTTCTTATATCTCCGGGGAAGTCATAATGAGATTAGCAGGGATGGGAGCACTTACCTTGCATGAACAGGTGAAGTTGCATTTCTCTTTCTCACCAGGTGTGTCTGAGCTTCAGGGCGGGGAAAGCTTCTACAGGGAGTGCTAGGGAGGGCTTTTCACGGGCGGTGCCACGTCGTTCTTTCTCTTTTGACAGCGGTAGATGGGCTCACAGACAGCATCCACCTTTCTAGCTGCTCAGTTCTGTTTTCTCCCACTGCTCTGGCTCTGTCGTTTATAAGTTCTGGGCTAGATCCTAGGTTGTTGCACCTGCACCTCCCATTGAGCTGCAGGTCCTCAACCCTTTGCCAATCTCTCTTGGAAGCTTAGCTAGTACTCACTGGATAGCCCAGATGTTCCTCGAGCTCATCTGTTTGCCACCAGGGTTTATGGATCACAGGAATTCACCACAAGATCCATGTGACTTTGGTTTTGAATATCCCAGTGGATCATTAACTGATGCATCAGAGATATTATATTCCCTGCAAGCCTTGTGTTTGAGTAATAACAGTCCTTATGTTTTATCGGATGTGTATTGTATACTAAGCCTATTACATCAGTAACTTTTATATTCACACTAGCCTTACGTAGGAAGCGATACCGTTTACTGACTATCTTCTTGCATTTCAGAACTATCGCCAATGGAGTTGATAATTGACTGGGGTCTGTCTTAGGATCTGTGCTCCCCCTGGTGCCTAACCTATTGCCTAGTTTTGAGCGACATTAACGAAATGGAGGGAGAAGCGGAGAAGTGGGGATCTAAAAGGCTGTCATATTGCAAAATTGATAGCTATCAGAAGTGTGTTTCTAGCTGTCTGAAAGCTATATACTCTTCTGGGTTTAAATTATTTCACTTTGTAGCTTGCATCACCCAGCAGGTGGTTATTTGAACATTTTTTTAAAGTGGTACTTTATTTTTTTTTTTTTACCTTAGTTCCCACCAGCTCTTGCCGTACGCGTGTGTAGGACATAACAGAAATGAAATTTGTTCTACTGAGTTGTCGTTGCTAGTCACTTTTCCCTCTTGGTGATCAGATAACTGACGGGAAGCAACATCGCTGAAGAGAGAATTCTTTGGGCTCCTGGTTGAGAGGGGGCCATCTGCCGAGGCAGGGAGGGTGTGTCAGAGTCTGTGGCAGTGGTAGCGGTAGCGTGACGGTGGGATCTCTCCCGTCTGAGAGTACCGGAAGCAGAGAGCCAGCCAGGTCTGCTGCGTTCCTTTTCATTCAGTCCCCACGATGGATATATTGGAGTCACTCATGCTCCTGGTGGGCCTTCACTCTGTGAAACCTCTCTGGAAATGTCCTCGTGGGCTATACTCAAGGTTACATGTCCAGCCAGGTGGACGGTGAAGATGAACCAGCACAAATGCCCGAATATCAAGCTTCTAGTTTAAAAGGGAAGTTACCTTTTCTCATGCCAGTTTAAAAAAAAAAAAAGTATCTTTGCTTAGTTTCGGTTTTTGTGTAGTCCCTGCTTTCGTGGCTTATTTTGGGACAGGGGCTGTTTTGATGAGATCAAGTGTGGAGTGGGTTGCCTTTGGCTTTCTCTCTCTCTCTCTCTCTCTCTCTCTCTCTCTCTCTCTCTCTCTCTGTATCTCAACATTTGTTAGAGAGATCCTGTACGACAGAGGTGAATCTCTTTGGAAACTTCTAGGGGTGTAGCCATCTGCTAGGTCTGGAGAAAACCAGTGTCTTCTTTCCAGGGAAGGATCTGTCAGCTGTAAAGAAGCTTGAGCTCCCTGCTTCCTGTTGGGCAATCTGTTTGAGAGTAAATAAGTAGGGACCTCAAAGACAAAGGGACACAAGCAGAGATTTAGCCCGCAATAAAGATGTAGTTTAGAGAGCACCATTAACTGGCCCCGCACAGCCTCTACACGGATCAGATAAGGACTTGCAAAGCAAGGGAGAGAGATAGAGAGCAAAGGGTGTCCAGTTGCCCTCCTAACAGATCCCTGAACACAGCCTGCTGCTTATCTCTAGGTTCCTTTGCAGTTCAGCCTGGTGGAATTAAAACATCAATCTCCTTAAATAGACATTGGCAAATCAGCTTCGCCACTCAACTCGAGAGCAAGGTTATTCAAGTTGTCCGTTAAATACTAAAGTGGTACTGTGGTTTATTTTTAAACGCCAATTTCTTAGAAGAAAAATGAATATGTAAGTGCCCCCACCCACATAAACGCCGGCACAAGAGGTTTTGCTTCTGTACATTAACAAAAGCTGCATCGAAGATGGATTCACAAAAACATGGTGGAAGAACAAGTGTTGTTTACCATGTCCTTACCATCGCTGGAGTGTCCCAGGCAAAAAAATCTGTTTTATTTTGTTTTATTACTTATTTAGTTTATATAATTTTATTTATTTGCATCACAAATGCTTGCCCCTCAGTCCCCCTTGCAGAGTTTTTCTCCCCCTACCCCTCCCCTTTGCCTCTGAGATGTCGAATACCCTGGGTATCCCTCTGCCCTGGGTATTCCATTCTCCAGCCTGGGTATCCCTCCGCCCTGGGTATCCCTCCGCCCTGGGTATTCCATTCTCCAGCCTGGGTATTCCCTTCTCTGTCCTGAGTATCTCTTCTCCGGCCTGGGTATCCCTCCGCCCTGGGATATAACGTCTCTCTAGAGGATTAGGCACATCCTCTTCCACTGAGGCCTCTTCTACATATGTGGGGGGAGGGAAATGGGGGGGTGGGGGAGAGGAGGTTGCGTGGTTCATCTTGTGTATGCTCTTTAGTTGGTGGCTCAGTCTCTAGGAGCTCCCAGGGGTCCTGATTAATTGACACTGTTCCTCTTCCTGTGGGGTTGCCCTACCTCCAATTCATTTAGTTCTTCACCTCTGTCTAATACGTGGTTGTAGGTATCTGCAGTCAACTGTTGGGTAGAGCCTCTCAGAGGACAGCTATGCTAGGCTCCTGTCTACAAGCACAACATGGCATCAGTAATAGTGTGATTGGTGACCTCCCATGCAGTGGATTCCAAGTTAGGCAGGCCACTGGTTGGCCTTTCCTTCAGTTTCTGCTCCACATTTTTTGTCCCTGCATTTCTTTTAGACAGAAGAGATTTGGGGGTCAAAGGTTTTGTACGTGGGTTGGTGTCCCTATCCCTCCACTGGGGGTCCTGTCTGCTACTGGAGGCGATCTCTTTAGTTTCTGTCTCACCACTGTTGGGCATTTCAGCTAATGTCACCCACTGTGAATCTTGAGAACCTCTCACATCCCAGGACTCTGGGGCTTTCTAGAGGTTAACCCCCACTCCCCACCCTCAGCAGTTGCATATTTCCATTCATTCTCCTGGCCCTCTGAGCCTCTCTCTTGTCCAGCCTCATATCCAATCCTGCCCCCTTTTCCCTTCCCCCTTGTCCTCCTACCCAGGTCCTTCCTCCTTCTGCCTCCCATGACTACTTTGTTCTTCCTTCTAAGTGGGATTTAAGCATCCTCACTTGGGCCTTCTTGTTTAACTCCCTTGGTTCTGTGGGGTGTATCCTATGTATTATGTACATTTTGGCTAATATCCACTTATCAGTGAGTACATACCGTGGGACTGGGTTACCTCACTGAGGATGATATTTCCTAGTCCCATCCATTTGCCTGTGAAATTCATGATGTCTTTGTTTTTAATAGCTGTGTATTATTCCATTGTGTAAATGAACTTTCTATATCCATTCTTCTGTTGAGGAACATCTGTGTTGCTACCAACTTTTGGTTGTTACAAATGAGGCTACTCTGAACACAAGAGAGCAGGAATCTTTGTTATATGGTGGGGCACCGTTTGGGTATATGCTCAGGAGTGTTATAGCTGGTTCTTCAGGTAGAACTATGTCAAATTTTCTGAGGAACCACCAGACTGATTTCCAGAGTGGTTGTCTTCTTTCCCACATCCTGGCCAGCATCTGCTGTTGCCTGAGTTTTTGATCCTAGCTATTCTGATTCATGTAAGGAGGAATCTCAGGGTCATTTTGATTTGTATTTCTCTGATGACTATGGATGTTGAGCATTTCTTTAAGTGCTTCTTGGCCATTCCTCTGTTGAAGATTCTGTTTTGCTCTGTACTCCATTTTTTAATTGTGTTATTGGTTTCTTTTCTTTTCTTTTCTTTTTTTTTGGAGTCTAAGTTCCTGAGTTCTTTATATATTTTGGATATTAGTCCTCTGTGGAATGTAGGTTTAGTGGAAATCTTTTCCCAATTTGCAGACTGCCGTTTTGTACTGCTGATAGTGTCCTTAGCTTTACAGAAGCTTTTCAGTTTCAAGAGGTCTTAGAGCCTGAGCCCCTGTCGTTCTGTTCAGGAAATATTCCCCTGAACCAACGCACTCCAGGCTACTTCCCACTTTCTCTTTTATTAGATTTAGTGAACCTCGTTTTATGTCAAGGTCCTTGATCCGCTTGTACTGAGCTTTGTGCAGGATCATACATATTGATCGATTTGCATTTTATGAGTTAAATATCTTCAGTCTTTCTTGCTAGAGCTTCTATGATTGTTTTCTGGGTAGATTGCCACCTCCCTGATCTTTCACCAATATTTCTCTGAATTTCAACTTTTCATTTTACTACTGCTTTTTACTACTGCCAACTACCTCTCGTATAACAGAAGTGTCATTGATGATCATCCTTGCTACTTGTATTCTGCTCGTTGTTAGCAGCAAGGCCCATATGCACATCTCCTCATTTAAAGCCCGCGCTTCTTTTTAAGCTCCTGGTGCCCATGCAGCCTGTCCTCATTATCATGAAGTCACTCTATTACCCACGCTTGTAACATGTTGCTAACTTGGCTCTGGTGCTCCCCTGTGTTGGGAAAAGGAAAGTGGGGAAAAAAAGAACCTTGAGTGGTTTTCATCCCTCCAGCATCACCTTTTTTTTTGCAGAATGCTTATATTACTGTGATTAAAGAGTTAGAAGTTTTTAGAACATCTGGACTAATTGCACTCAAATGCGAGAAACCTCTTTTCCATTCAATTACAGATGCTACTAAATCACAGTAATCTTACATGAGTTTTCTGTCTCCCTTGGTATGAGGATTGAACTCTGATTGACCGTTTCTGCCTCTTCTGTTTCCATTTTCCCTACCCGACTCAATTTATCCCTCTCTTCAGCACCTTGTAAATTACTTTCCTGGGTCTAGGAATTGTCTTTCCCAACTCCCATCTCATTCATTTTTATTTTGCTGTGCTCTATTATTCTTGCTATTGAGAATGTCTTGGCCACCATTCAACATGGCTATAGTTTCTATTTCCTTCTCATTATCTTTTTGCAGTTGCTCAAGCCAGGAGTGCCAAGAGAAAGCCCATATCTTTACTTCCCCCACACCGACGCATCAAGTTTTATTGACTAAATGCCTGGCTTTCTCTCAAGTTAACTTTCTATCTCTTAGAAATTCTTAGCTTACTGGATGCCTTCAATATCCTTATTGCCCTGCAAACTTGTGAGCACCTTAACACCCAGCGTTCAACTTCATCCTCCTCTGAATTGTATTTTGAAGTTCTATTCCATAAATCACTTTGAAAAGTTTATTCAGGTTCCCAAATTGAATCATTTGTTGCCTAACCCCCTGTGATCTCTGAGATAAAGCTTGAGGTGTTAGTGTGCATGGCACTGGGATTTCTCTTTAACTTGGTGAATGCAATTTTGCTGCTTTAACTCCTGGCGTCACTCAGCCTTATGTAGTTTTGTACTTCTGGGTGTCTTCCTTTCTCAAGTGGCAGTGTATTTTTATGGTTCTCTCTGTGTCTCACCACAGTTGTGCCTTCTCTTCAGGATGTCCTTACTTCATTTTCTGCATGACAGATCCCCAAGTGTGTTTAAGGACAGCTTGAGGCACCCCGGCTTTCCCTCAGAAGATTAACTTATGGTCAATTATGGTTCCAGAAGTATTTTGTGTATTCTTGGTATAAAATATCGAAGGCTTTTCTGTTATGTTCTCCCTCGATGACCTCCTTTGAGAAGAAAGAGCATTATCTGGTACCAGTAGATGCAGCATTCTTCCTGGAAAGGAGTTGAGAGTTAGACACACCAGAGGATAATATTAGAACAAACGGAGAAGGTGGGATCCAAGGCGGGTGAACAAGGAGATGGAGGCCCAGCACCACATGGGAAGAAACAGGGATGCCATTACAATTCGAACAGATTTAAGGAGAAAGAGAAATGAAATGAAATCTCAGAAAATAAAGCAGAGCTTAACCAATAAAGCAAGAGAACAGAAAATGTAGTGTATTGGGCTGTAGGTGCCAACTCACTACACCTTGGTGATCAGAGATCACAGACAGGTATGTTATCCTACTCACAGATTGCAAGGTCAGGCAGAGCATCTTGTTTTTGTGGGAGAGACATATTTTCATTGAAGTCTGATGTTACACAGAACAAAATAGAGGTGAACTTCCTTGGGGGTATGGAGCAAGTTTTAATCCATAGGACGATATAAAGGGAGAGGTGTTTACTAAGACTTTTAGGCTGCGTTTTTATGGAGGAGTGTGTACCTCCGTACACACTTTTAAAGTCCATGTCAGTGGAGGAACTTGGCCAGTTGACTAGGAATCTGTGAAGCTGAACTCTCTAGGATCTGTGGCTGGATTTGATGGCTGAGGCACTTGAGCATGTGTATGAAAGAATCTGATTTTGTTAATTACACAATAAAATATTATTTAGAACATCATAAAGGGCGAATGGGTAGGAGCCTCAGTGGGTAATGGAGCTAGCGGCCAAGGTGACAACCTAAGTTTCATCCCCTGAACCCACATGATGGAAGGAAGGATTTAACTCCTACGAGCTGTCCTCTGACCTCCACATGTGCACCATGGCTTGAGCGTACCCCACAATAGTTAACAAACAAATGAAAGATTATAAAAAGCACATGAAATATAATGTCCTTGACAACTGCTGAAAGTATATCTCAAAACATTCTCCTCATACACACACACACACACACACAAACACATACATATATACACATATATACATAAGTACCCATGCACACAACATACATACAGCATACACACATAGACACATATTGTGTACACACATACATAAATGCACACGAACACACATATATACAAACATATATAAAACATACATAGACACACATGCATACATACACATATGCATACATATATACATGTACTTAACACGTACACACAAACACACATACATGTACACATATATAACATACACATATACATACATACATTTGTATAATATATAAATGCACACATTCCTACAATATGCACGTATACAGATGTACCATACACATGCACACATAAACCTATATATGCCATATATACATTCATATACACATATACATTTAAATACATGCATATACACATACACACATATACAGAACACATAAGCATACAACATATACACAAAATATACCCATACACATATATGCACATATACACACAAGTGCAGATACTTAACACACAGACAATATACACATACACATTTAGACAACATACACATGCACATTCATACAACATGCACATACACATATAGACATACATATATATATATACAAATATACACATTTAAAGAGTATGCACATATGCACATTCATACAATATACACATATATACATACACATACATACAGCATTCACAGTTATAGAACAACAAATGCACATTCATAAAAACCGAGTATACACAGATGTATATGCACATTCATACAACATGCATTCACAGTTACACACATATGCATTCGATATACATGTATACATATATACATACATACACATACATATAACATTCACAGTTATAGAACACACACATATGCACATTCATACAACATACACAAAACACATTTTTATGTAACATGAAGGAAGTTTTAATTAGCCCTTCTCTCTTGAAGTGACTAGAAGAAGCACTAGAGACCCATGCTTGTGTAGAGTCTGTGCCTCTGGGTATCCAGGAGGAGGCTCACCAGTCACCCAGTGAGGCTGGGGGATGAGCATATTATCCCCTCAAACCCTCCAGTCATCTTGCAGAATAGACTCTTCTTCCTTTTCAGGATAAGAGGTTAAGTCCATGACAACTGCGGTGTTGGCTAGGAAATGCTTAGTATGTTAATGTTTAAAAAGTGAAATAGTTGTGTTCTTTAATGTCCTTCCACCAGTGTGTCTACCCTTTCCCCTTCAACCTCTTAAAAACAAAGCCTGTCAAAGTTAAGTGGATTGTAGAAGTCTTGTTTGGGTCACTGACTTCTATTGAATACTTCTGTGAATGCCTCATTATTAGGACAAACAAAAGCTCCCAGGAGCAAACTTAAATAATGTGGAATTATATTAGGCCAGAACAGAAAATGCTGCTAACACGCATTAGTCTATTCCTGGTGCCTTATTACAGATTCGCAAACTGAGGCTTGAAGGAACTTAACGACTTAACCACATCACTCAAACTGCTAATACATTGGAGCCAGGATTAGAAGCATTCTCTATTATCAGCGATGTGTTTTCAGTTGTGTAAGACTGTATGCCACTTTAGACTCAAAAATCAAGTCTTAGCTTGAATTGTGTGGGTGATTTTTTTTTCTTCTCTACTTCTCTTAAAAACCTAGAGGGAAGCCCCACTTCGTGTGGTTGCTAAAAAATGTAAGACCTTGGAGGACAGACTCCAAGAAGGAAAGGAAATAGATATATGATGTAGTTGAGTAACTCACTGATTCTGTTTGTATGCATGCACATGTGTGTGTGTGTGTGTGTGTGTGTGTGTGTGTGTGTGTGTCTATGTGCATGTTCATATGTGTATGTAGGCCAAAGGTTAACATCAAGTGCCTTTCTCCCTTGTTGTCCTTCTTGGATGTTTTTGAGACAATCTCTCTTACTATAGCTTCTTGGTTCTGCTAGACTTGTTATCCAGCAAGCTCAGGGATCTTCATGCCTCTCCCAGCCCAGCACAGGGAACAGGATGCACACTAGGCCTGACTTTATTAGATACAGCCTCAGGATTGAAGTCTGGCCCTCGTCATGTTCAGCAGACACTACTAACTGAGCAATGCCCTCAGTCATCATCAAGTTTAAAAAAAAGAATATACAGTTGTTGGAGTGACCTCCTGAGGGCCTGTTTTTGAGAGTTGAATTTCACATTGGATAGAGGGCTCGAAAGCTCTGTTGAATTACAGAATAGTCCCTGGGACCTGGGAGGCAAGGAGAGGACATGTAGTAAGCAGACAGTCAAAGCCTGCGAAAGTTTAGTTTAGAGGAATATGCTCTAGAGTTCTGCTCTGTAGAAGTGTGGCTACAGTTGATAATAAGAAATGGTTTACTAAGACTAGAATTTTAAAATGTCTTAATTAGTTAATTGATTGATGTTTGTTTCTAACCACTTGAGATTAGACATCTTTCATGAATCAATTCCCTTCCTCCATCATGTCTGACTTGGGAATCAGACTCAGATGATCAGGATTGGCAGCAAGGAAACTTTGTCCTCAAGGGTATCTCACTGGAGCAGTAAAGCAGACCCTAAATGACTTTTTTAATCATGAATATATAAGTGAGTTGATAAATATCCCAAATAGATTGATTGTGACAGTTTGGGGGTTTTATATACAGCAAGCATACTTTAAAAGTTTTAAATTCACTTCAATATCGGTTTCACTTCTTGTCTATTTCCATTTAAAATACAATCCCATCCTTCCTCCCCCCTTCTCTTCCCCTCTCCTGTGTGACTTTCCCTGAAGAGGACTTATTACTACATTTTTCTTTTTTTAAAAATTTATAATATGCATATTTATTTAATTATATGTATTTTATTTATTTTATATGTGTGTGTCTGCCTGTGACATGGTGCATACATGGAGGTCAGAGGTCAACCTTTGAGAGAGTTCTCTTATTCCAGCATGAGGGTCTGGGGACTGAGCACAAGTAGTCATGCCTAGTGGTTAGTGATTTTAAATGCTGAAACCTTTCCCAGGCCCTAGATAATTTTTCTAATATTATTAATTTAACAAGTATTAAATACAGACAGAAGATAGTTATTGGCAAATGCATTTATGAAAGTCATCTTTAAGAGTGAAAAGTTTTGGATATATCACTTAATTGAAGGAAATATCTTCTATTAATTTCTAATTATAGCACATTCTCATTTTGATATAATTTAACACTTTCATTTAATTACTGTTCTGCCTAGCATAATTTTTCCAAAGTTTTTTAACCTTTCTTATTGCTTATAAACTATGGCTTTACTTTTGCTTTAAAATTCCTGCAGAATGAGGCTAGTGAGATGGCTCAGAAATTCAGAGTGCTTGCTAATACTCTAGAGGACCCAAGTTCAATCCTCAGCATAGAATTTTAAAATGTCTTAATTAGTTAATTAATTGATGTGGGCATCAGGCTCTCAATGTAGTTCCAGTCCAAGGAGATTTGACACACTCTTCTAGACATCAAAGTCCTTTCAAAATGTTACAGTATATACACACACATAAAGTTTTTACATGTGCACATGTTACATTATAGTGTAGGATCTACACATGAGGGATAAGGAATAACGTGTGATATGTAGGTCACCTTGCTGAATACATTTTCTTGGTCCATCTATCTTCCTGAAAAACTCATTTTATTTACCTGTGAATAATATTCCATGGTGTACATTTATGACAACTTTATTGTCCATTCTTCTGTTGGTGGACATCTAGGTTAGTTGCATTTCATTGCTGTTATAAATGCAGCAGCAATAGACATGGAAATCTCTATGGTTGGGTAGAGTGTAGGACATCAAGGCAGCACTGATAAATCTAAGTAACTGATACAAAGCAAATGCAGTTTCTACATAACTAGAGAATTGGGTGATGAGGATACTGTCTTACCTTTTTCTTTTTACTTAGCATAAGAATAACTTGGGTCCAAGGTGCTGCATTATTGGGTCACTGTAGTAATTTTTACCCCAAGTAAACCCATATAAAAAACCCACATACTCTAATTATTCATAAAAGAACTAATCTGATTTTCCCTTGTATAATGAAAAGAACTCCAATTTCTGGAGCCCCTACATTTTACAGGGATGTTAATAAATCAAGAAGGGCAAGGTATAAATCAAAAGATATAAATAAGGTGGCTGATAGTCCCTAAAAATTGGTTCAGAAATCTAAATTATATGCAATACTTATGATGTTTATCAGATGTTCAAGAGTATCTTAATGTAGTAGCTGACTCCATGTAAAGAAAGGGTTGTTTTACACATGAAGACTGCTGAACTCATTCAGGATGATTCTAAATTGTCTTCAATGTTTGTTCAGTTACAATGAATGGTCAGGGATAAGAGTCATCCACTGTGTATAACACACATAAGATCCCTATGGTTTGCCAGGCCCTCTGGCACAAGGTAATAATGAAATTGATCAGCTAGTGATAGAAAATGTACTAGAGACTTTGAAGTTCAAAAACACACAAACCACGCATGTTAACAGCAAAGGTTTAAAGAAAAAAAATGGTCTATCAACTTGGCAACAAGCCAAGGAAATTATGAGGTAATGTCTTACTTACTCATTATAGAACCAGACTTCACTGCCTACATGAAGTAACTCTAAAGGTACCCAAAGAAATGAAATTTGGCAAACGGATATGCTCCATTTCACAGAGATCTGTGAGGTGAAACATATGCGTCATACTATAGATACCTATTCAGGATTTCAATGGGCATTTGCCTTGGCTTCTGAACAGGCTGATTCTGCAATCACACATTTGCTAGAAATTTTGACAATTATGGTAATACCCAAACAAATTAAAGTAGACAGTGGTCCAACATATATCTCTAATAAGATGAAACAGGTTTTTAAAATTTTTTTTACATATTACAGTATAAATCATGTTACAAGTATATCACATAATCCTACAGGATAAGCAATTATGGAGAGATCTAATCGTACTCCAAAAGAGATGTTTGACAGAAAGAAGGGGGCAACAAAGACCCATGGAGACAGATTACATAGAGCTTTATTACCTTTATATTTTAAATGCTAAATGAGCAAACAACGACAACTGCTGAAAGACATTAGATTGTAGAAAAAGAACGATTGCTAAACTAAACCAGCCTGTTAATTTTAAGGATGTTATAACGCCAGAATGGAAAACAGGAAATGTGTTACGCTGGGGGAGAGATTATGCCTATATTTCCATGAGGGGGGGGACTATGAGTTCCTTCCTTGTTGGTAAAACTCAGACATGACAAAGGGAGACTCCTCTGAAGATCTTGGCTATGGATAAGAACAAAGAAATTGACAAGATCAATAAGATTGGTATATTTGGGTGATTAAGACTTAAATGTCTATATACAGCCAATAACACTTTGGGTAGAACGTCTCATGACTTATTACGTATCGTCCTTCAAGATGGCATAAATAGAAAATTATACTGTAGTTTGATTATGGGATCATACTGAACTATAAAGAAAGGCAGTTGTCTTTCCTTATGACCTTCCTTAACTGATATGTGCAACCTGAATGTTCCATATGAATGTCTTTACAGAGCTATGTGTTGCTTGCAAAATTTGTATATTGCAGAATGGAAGAAGGGAAAGCCCTGACGAGGTTCACCCTCTGGGATGCTGAGATTCTGACTCCTTCCATCCCAGGCCCTTGCTTGATTCTACCTCAACCACATCAATGCTGTTCCCTTTAAAGACTTGCCACCAGGACATTTCCAGAACAGCTAGCTCACCCATCCAGCCCTTCAGACTGTTACAGCTAAGTCATGAACTTTCCCAGCACATAGAGACCGGAAGACAAATGATGCCAGCTAGTCTTCCATTGAGAAAACCAATATCCATATTTCCCTTTGGGCCCCCAGAAAGGAATTTTTACCCCAATTCTGCTAAATGCAAACAAGAAGATCATTGTCTTAGCCCCTTAGGTTGGGAAAGATGGTTCTGGCTATTTTATGAATTATAGATATGTTGTCATTTTAAGGGATAACCTGCAAAGGAGGTTAAACCTCTGGACAGGGAAGAAAATAAAGAGCTTAGACTCAGGGATTTATACCTTTCCTTTCCCCTTCTCTCTTTCCCTCTTAGGTAAAGGGAAGGGGGTGGGAAGGAAAAGGAGAGATATAGTAATATAGAAATTAGAGAAATAGACAAATAGAGGTAGGATGTTAGATTTATTCTTAAACAAAACATAGTATACCTACAATCTTACATTGGTAGAAATCTTAATAATGGATACAAATTAAAGTTATAATTTTTGCATTGGCATAAAATTTCTATATTGATAATAGATTTCAAATTTTTATTGACATAAATCTTTGTATATTGATACAAAATTTGAAATTAATATTGCTACTTTTAGATAGGCATTGTGCCTATCCAACTCATTTAAGAACACAAGGCTTTGACCAAGTCCTTTAATAGCTGCTATTACAAACTGTTTAGGATGATTAAGCAACACAAGGTAAGGGCCAGACAATAAACTCATGGTTATATTAAATTCTAAATTAAATTATATAAAGTATTTTCAATATTATTCAATTTAAAATAGCTAACAATAGCCACACTCTGACAGTTTAGATATACTTTATACATATAGGTAGTCTTAAAAAAATCAGAAGTCCACAGAATCTGACATTTAATCATATCATTATTATTGGAAATTTTGACTAGAGACATGTCTGCTCATGTTCCCTTCATGGTTCAAAGAAAATATTGAGCATCTTTATCTCCAAGTGAGGTTGCTTATTGTGACAAGGTAGCCACTGGGCATAAATTATCTTTATCATCTGCAGACAAAATACTTTCCAAATGGACAAGCAAATGTGGGATAGTTGACTGCTGAGCTCTGCTAAGAGAAGGTAAGATAGTCCTTGGTATTTCCTGCTTTATATAAGGTCTGTCAGATGGTTCTGGGCTAGAAGTTGAAGATAGATGCTCCAATGTTGCAGAAATTAGGGACTGTCCAGATAGTCCAGCTGTTTCTAAAATTTGTAAGTTGCAAAAGCTGTGTTTTGGGCTTCCTATATATTCGGATAATATATAATTTGTTTTTGGATTTCTGACAGGGTTGAAGATAAGTTATAGTCTCATAATCAAACAAGTTATTTAATATTGAGGAAGATGATATCGATTTGAAATGATGGTTTTCAGAAGATAATACAAGTTAAAAACTATCAAAACATAGTTCACATACAGAATTGTAAACTCTTTGAGTTAGGATAGATAGTATTTTATCTAAATTGGCAAATATCATGGACTGGATGTTATGTATATATCATATTTTGTAATTTAATTAATTATTATGGTTGTACCCAGTTTATATCTGAGAGAAAAGAGATTTTTTTTTTTTTGGACAAAAAGGGGAAATGTTGTGGGTTGCCCTGATGCTGTTGTTCTAGTATCTTTTCTAGGCCTTATCTGTAACCTTGAGTCTTCTCTTTGGGTTGCTTATCTTGACCTATAACTCCTTCTATCTTTAGTTCCAGTGTTTCCTCAAGGCCGTGTTGCCATATCTTAAATTTTCTCTCTGTTGTTCGTGTCATTCTATAACTTTCTCTATCTTTGTTTTATGTCCTGTTTTATGATTTTAATCTCTCTTTATGCTGTAATTCTGATATTGTAGTCTCTATCTTAGTTTGACTTATTAGTTTTAATAAATTATCCTATTGACTCTGCTTTGAAATTTTTTCTTTATCTCTTTGTTGTTTTGTTTGATCTATGAAAATTTGTAACTTTTGTTTTAGTTGCTTTTCCAATGTTTCCTCTAACCCTTTTTCTAAGGGTCATAATTTTTTATCCAGGGCCCTGTCTCTTGAGAAGATATAGTAAATTAAGCTACTCAATATTGTACTAATTATAAATGACAAGGTCTCAATTTTCTTTAAATCTATCCCTGTCAACCATTTAAAATATCATCTCGTAAAATCCAAAATGTATTTACTGTGTTTCTCATCATTAATTATCTAAAAATTACCTTGTTACCTGATTCGGAACTTGGTGTATTGTGTCTTTGTCTTCCTTTGCTGTTCAACTCAGGACAGTGTAGTTTGCTTTTGGACCATCTTGTCTTTGTTTGGTGATCTGCAGCATTCGTACACCAATCCCAGTTAGTAGAGCCTGTCTGGCAGGTGTGTTTCTTGTTTAGACTTGGGGGCTATGGGAAGGTTCCCTCAGGGGAAGATGCCTAGATCAGCCCACTTTGCCTGTAAAAAGGCTTTAGAAAGTTAGTTATTGTTTTTTTTTTTTTCCCAGCTGTTGAATCTCAGCTGTGAAGGACATTGTATAGACAATTATGCCCCAGAGTTTTTGGTCCTTCTTTTAGGCTCTGGGAACCTACAACAGTGTTGTGGCTTGGGGAAAAAGCTTCTCAGTAGCTCTCTGTAAACCCCTTAAACCCACTCAGCATTTAATTTGCCCACTGTTGTCGCTTTAGAGAATAATCCTAACTGTTTTTCATTTTCTTTTATTTTTTGGTGGGTGTGTAGACTTTTATCTCACGTTAGTTGGGTTCTAAGCCCCACATTGGGTGCCAATTATTATAAAAACTTTTACCCACAATGAACCATATAAAACACACACTCTCTAATTATTGTATTGATAAGCTATAAGCCTTTACTGGGCAGCTGTATCACCATACCAACCTATTTCCCAGCTATGATAACCCTTGTTACTTATAGTTTCTCCTGTCCACATGGTTTTGTTTCACCTTTGCTTCCTCATCCTCCTTCCTCCTCCCTCTCTTCCTCTCTTCTTTTCCTCTCTTTCAGACCTGCCATCCACCTTTTACTTCTCCTGCCCAGTCACAGGCTCTAGCCTTTATTTGACCAATAAAAATGGACAAAAGTTTCATATAATATCACCTGACTATAAGAACCACAGTTCGTTGGAGGACTGTTTCCTCCCAAGGAAACAAAATTAACATAAAAACCAGCATCAGGACAACCCACAGCAGGGCAGTGTGATCATCAGCTCTGCACTGCACTGTTACCAGTCTAAGGAAGTAGACATATTCCTTGGTACAAATGTTGTTTTCTGTAGCAGCTCGTTTTCTGCACAGTGATGATAAGGAAACACGTTATGAAATTTGTTTACAGTGTAGAGTCTCTTGATTGCTAACAGTCCCATCTCACGGGCTTACATGCAGAAAACAGAGCTGCTCATTGCCTGACATCACTGTGCTTAAGCCAGAACGCTGGTGATCCAAGAGATAAACAGTGATGATTTTCAAGATTTATCAATATGCTTACATCCTTTAAGCCAAGGCAACATTTCATCTAACAGGGAACAGTTTTGACTTGTATATTCTTCATTGCCCTTTCCCAGAAGAGAACGCCATTCTTAAAGCATTATTTGAATAAAGTTTATACAAATTCATCCCTGCTGAATTAATTTAGGTATAGAGGCTGCAAATGTCAAAGTCTGATAGAAAAAAGTGTACACTAACTGCTAATTCATAATGGCTCTCAACAGATCCAATAAATATTGATTCACAGGCCTAAAGCTTACTGTAGTCTGAGGTCACAATGAGTCTGGTTCTACCACATGGTCAGATTCCCAGCACAGTGACTGGGTCATACTATGGGGAATCAAAGAAAAAAATCTTAGTGAATACTTTCAAGATGCCTTTAAAATTACTCTTACTAATTTGGTTCATTGAGAAGTGGAGACAAATATACAATTTATTCTGTGTGGGTGTGGACCAATGAATAAAGTGCTTGTTGTACCAGCTGAGAATCTATTTGATCCTGGAACCCATATAAAGTTGGAAAGAGAGTCCTAACTTCAGAAAGTTGTCCTCTGACTGTTCTGTGGTTCACCCCTTCCCAATACATCATATACCACTAACAAGTAACATTAGAAATAAAAACAAGCGCGTTCTGCTTACATCCTCTTTAATCCCCCCTCATTTTATTACAACACCCTGCCACATTCCTACTCCAGGTTCACACAGTTTTTTGAGACTTACTGAGTTTAAACAGGTTTGTCAGTGTCACCATGAATCTAGAAATCTTTATTGGTTCGATGTGCTGAAGGCAGTGACTCTCTCCAGCATCCATCTCCGGCCGGCCCATAGTTCAGCAGGGAAGGGAACAGCCCCAAGCGCCCTCACTACCTATGACTGACTCTGGACAGACTCACTCTTATGTTACCATGGTGGTGAGCTCAAGATTGCACTGGTTATGCACACATGGCCCACACGCCATTTCATAACCCTCCTCTCTTTTCCATAGTTCTTCATTTATTTCCTCTCCCCTCATCTGTGATGTTCCCTGAATCTCAGAGGGAATGCTAAAAAAAAAAAAAAAGTCCTGTTTATGACTGAGTATTTAACCATCACTTACTCTTGGCACCTTGAGCAAGGAGTCCCTGAATGCACTACTATTTGTTGCAAAGAGACGCTTTTCTCATGAAGGCTGAGAGTAGCCTTTGTCTATGACTAGGAACACGAATACTTAGAAATGCAGTGTGACATCAAGATGAGATTGATACATTTTTAAAACATTTTTATTTTGTTATCTTTATTTCTGGGAGGAACCTGTGTGTGTGGGTGTCCATCAAATCTAGCAGAGGGCAACAGATCTCCTTGAACTGGCGTTACAGGTGGTTGTGTGCCTCCTAATGCGGATACCAGGAGCCAAACCTAGGTTCTTTGGAAAATCGGCAAGCAGAAGTGGCTTAACACTGAGTCTTTTCTCTGGCCACATAATAAATTTTAAAACACATTTTACCAACTCCATATACTCTAGTGATAGGAAGCCAACACCTCAACAAATCCATACACATAACATCAGTCTGCTGATACTATGAACAAGGTCCATGAGTTCCCTGACCTCAGTCCCCTCTCAAGGACAGGATGATCTTTCCTAAATTCTATTGTCATTCTCTAAATAGTCTGTCTTTTTCTTGATGTTTCCTTTACTTGTAAGTGCTCTGTTACCCAGGTTTGGGGTAGGTGTTTCTTATGTTTGAACATCCTTAAAATAGCAAGATGTATTCTTCTGAGACTTGCTTTCCTCCATTAATTGTAGGCTTTGGTTTCAGTGAGCAGTGGGCCACATAAAAATACATTTCAGTGGTCTACTTAACACAGCTTAAGGTCCACAATGCAGTTTACCCATTCTCTCACTTTTGTATATTCAGCTCTTTTTATTATGTTTCCTTAATAAGAAACAGAGTGACATACACATTCTTCTACATGTCTCATGACACATGTGTGCAGGAGGCTGGCTGTGCAGGGCAGCACACACATTCTTCTACATGTCTCATGACACATGTATGCAGGAGGCTGGCTGTGTAGAGTTGATAGATTCAGAAGAGAATGCCCAGATGTTTGATGTTTATTGTGCAAATTTCAACCCCAAAGATAAGTCCCAAAGTATGAGTCCCTAGAGTTCTCAGCTCTTGCCAGCAGAGCCGTGTCAACAAACCTCTTAATTTTTGCCAATCGAATGGGCTGACAATTAGCTTCAAACATTATTCTGTAGTTGTTGTTGCTGTTGTTGTTGTTGTTGTTGTTGTTGTTGTGATGATTTAGGGACTAAGACTGTTCTGTAAGACATCCTCTTACAATGTTATACGAGGATACAAAAATTGACACATTGTATTCACTTTAGGCCAAGTAATTAAGAGAAACAGAACACATCTACATGCAGAAAACCCCTATTTTTTTGCCCCTATTTTTTTGGAGTTGTCACACACTTGGAATAATAATATTCGCTGAATTCAGCAATAGCACCTACATGTTCATCAATATTTAATTATAATCTTGGATTAATTAAACGAAGTTCAGTTTCTGCATAGCTATTGATTTCATCCTGCTATTTTCATTCATGCTATAAGAGAATCCAGGGATGGAAAGGGCCCTGGTGCTGGTACAAATGACGCAGGGTGAAATCACACAGTGACCTGAATGCACGGCACTAAGAATGTAGGCAGAAATGACATCACTGTAACTCAGAACAGATGCTAGAGTTTTACAGCGAGGGGATGTTTCAGTGGGCTGGCTAGAGAGCACCCTGGCTCTGTTTGACTGACAGACATTTCTCGATGCTAGTGATATACCATGGACATCATAGCTTATTTGCTGCCTCAGTAGGTCCTGATAAAATAACATCACCTTCCCATTTTAATATGGGCTGAAGTTCAAGAAACTGTAGAAGCTGTGCTCCCCCTCCACTGGAACAAAGAAAGCTACTTTGCTTTAAAGCAGTGTCTGGAGTTGGGGTTCTGGCTAAGTACTGGCATACCTGTCTAGTATGCCAAAGGGCTCCGGATTGGGCCTCAGCATCACTAACTATGTGAAATAAGCAAACAATTTGTTTTTGAAGATAGGTGAGCAAATTTAGACAAGTAGAACCTGTTTTGGTGAAAACCCAATGGAACCCACAAATGGAAATTTATGAACTGTATCTATGTGGTCACTAATCTGATTATATCATGCTCAAGTTAGACAATAAAGATCATTTTGTCTTATAGAGCTGTGTTAAACACAGATACTAATCATTGAACTAATGGGGTCATTTCAAACATTTTCATTCCCATAAGGACATCAGGTTGCCAATGATCCCTTATTAGATGGGTCAGGTTTGGGAACCAATGATCAGTTATCAGATGGGGGATGAAATTTGGGAATCAACTGATTTTAAGATATACTTGGAATGGTTACAGAAAATGTGGTACAACTACACAATGGAATATTACTCAGCTATCAAAAACATGACTTTATGAAATTCATAGGCAAATGGATGGAACTGGAAAATATCATCCTGAGTGAGGTAAGCCAATCACAGAAAAACACACATGGTATGCACTCATTGATAAGTGGCTATTAGCCCCAATGCTTGAATTACTCTAGATGCACAGAACACATGAAACTCAAGAGGGATGACCAAAATGTGAATGCTTCACTCCTTCTTTAAAAGGAATAAAGAATACCCTTGGCAGGGAAAGAGAGGCAAAAGATTAAAACAGAGACAGAAGGAACACCATTCAGAGCCTGCCCCACATGTGGCCCATATATATGCAGCCACCAAACTAGATAAGATGGATGAAGCAAAGAAGTGCAGGCTGACAGGAACCGATGATCCTTGAGAGACACAGCCAGAATACAGCAAATACATAGGCAAATGCCAGCAGCAACCACTGAACTGAGAATGGACCCCCAGTTGAAGGAATCAGAGAAAGGACTGAAGACCTTTGAAGGGGCTCGAGACCCCATATGAACAACAATGCCAACCAACCAGAGCTTCCAGGGACTAAGCCACCACCCAAAGACTATAATGGATGACCCTGGGCTCCAACCTCATAGGTAGCAATGAATATCCTAGTAAGAGCACCAGTGGAAGGGGGAAGCCCTGGTCCTGCTAAGACTGAACCCCCAGTGAACGTGATTGTTGGTGGGAGGGTGGTAATGGGGGGAGGATGGTGAGGGGAACACCCATAAGGAAGGGGAGGGGGAGGGGCTAGGGAGATGTTGGCCTGGATACCAGGAAGGGGAATAACAATCGAAATGTAAATAAGAAATACTCAAGTTAATAAAGATGAAAAAAGATATACTTGGGGTTCAGTAGTTGCCCTCTAATGTTACTCAAGACTGTGCCTTGCTGTAACATTTCAAAAGACTGAATGAAAATAGTTTCTGTTTTCTCTCCAGATAGAACTCAGTTCCACCCTGCCTCCCATTGGCTAGGATCATCCTCTTCACAGTAGCAAATGGCAGAATCTAGACTTCGAACTGGGAGCATTGCAAGCAGTCAAGGCAAATTATGAGTGTTCCCCCAAAGACACATCTCCCACCCCGAGGTTTCCCCCTTGGCTCTCTGAAGCCTAACTGGAGACCTGAGGTGATGTGGATTTCCAGACACTTGAATTTATGCTGCTGGAGTTTTAATGTCAAGGTCTGACGTTGGCAGTCTTTGTTGTCACAGCGCCCCTCTGGATCCCATTCTTTATTGCATAATTCTCCTCAGCTCCATGGCCAACCTTCTCCCAAGGTGGAAGTAACCCATCTGCTTGTTGCCCTGTCCTCATTTATTCTCCACTTCCTCTGCATGTGGCTTTGCCCAGTATGATATCACCAGCTCGGAAAGAAGTCTCTCTGCTCCATTTGGTTAATTAATCTCCGGCTGTGTCTGTGGCTCACCTTGTACTTAGGCTTACAAGATGATGAAACTCTGGAACTTGCTCGCCGTGGTTTCCTTCCTTTTCCATATGACGCGCCCACCAAACTGCAAAACACAGAGTGTGCTGTGGTGGACCGTGTAGTTGCTTCTTACCTAAAACCCTCATCCCTGCCCAAACCAGACATTTCATAATCTTACCTCAATATCTGGTTGTGATTCATTGCACGTGCTTATCAATAAACTCAGTCTATTTGCCAATATGCTGTTACTTGTCTCTGTCCCAGCCACTGCTCTTTGATATTCTATAAGATGCTCCACCTCATTTGATTGGTTGTATATGGTTTCACATCCAACTGAGGAGACAAGTCATCAGCAAAAGGAAAAGGAAAATTTCATAATGTTTCTCGGTGACCGAGTGAGGTCCCGCTTTGTTTCAGTTGACAGTTTGAACCCGTGTCATGGTTGTTACCATTTAATCCTCACAGTCAGCTAGGATAGAATCCCTGTTTTATGGTATAGATACCAAAATGCAGAGCTGTTGATGGTATCTTCTGGAATGAGTGGAGAGTTGATGTGGACATAGGGAGTCTGGATTTATTTCGATTCGGCATTGTTTCTTTTCCTTCTGTTTAGAGATAGGGCCTCACTGTTTAGCCCAGGATAGCCTCAAACTGTCAATACTCGTACCTCAGTCTTCTGGATGCTGGGATTGCCAGCATCTCACTACAAGTAGTTCTGTCCCAGCATTCTTACTTATAAGCATTTGCTTTGTAACGTCAGTACAATGTGTATTGTTTCTCTTGATATCCCGCCAGAATACAACAGTTCTGCTAAATGAATAAATCTGTTTCTTGGTACAAGGGCATGGCTAGAACATAGTAACAAATGAAAATGCAGGGGGAAACCTCACAGTTGATGTTCCTAGAGGGCTTTCTGCATTTTATACACAGAGCATGGATAAAACAAGGCTTGTGCATATCTTATCAAAGCAACAGGGGAAAGATCTCTATGGAGAGAATGTCAACCCCCTATGGTGACCACAGATCAAGCCTGAATGATTTCCTCTGTGCATTGAGAGTATAAGAACAGGGTTGCGTGAAACAGGACTGTGTGGTGGGATCAGCCGTTCTCTTACATGCATGGTTCTATGGGTAACAAGACCCTCAGTAGAGGCCCTTCTAGGAGAATTTCCAGGTTTTGCCTTTGTAGCTTCCTAGGTAGGTCCTTTTGCTGTTGCTTATCACTGTGGGGGAATTTGGCCTCATCTCTTTTGTAGGAGAAACATTTAGTCAACATGAATCAACAGGCAGGTGTCTATCTGTGGTACAGAGATTTGCTGTCATGGCAGGAGAGAAACCTGATACAATTTGGTGACATCAGAAGAACCCTAAGGGGGAATTCATTAAGAGCAGCTATGAAACCTTCGTATAGTTTTGCCAGGTTTCCCAGGGGGCAAGAAGTAGGGTGAGACTGGTGTTTCTCGACCTCTCCTCAGGCTGTCTTGCTCCATGAAGGTCGTCATCCTATTTGACTGTGTTCCTTCAGTGTCATCAGCTTAGCCTAACCTTTGGCAGATGCCGGATAGATGCAGAGGGGTACACATGCAGACACGCCCAGGAGAAAGGAGTTCCTGCACACTGTGAATTAATGCAGAATGTAAAAATGTAGACATCTCTTAAAAACATTAAAAGCAAGATACCGTAGCACCCTGCAATCCCACTTGTGGGTGTCTTCCCAAAAGGAACCCAAGTGGCAGTGTAAGGGAATAGCTGCCTGCTTGTGTTTATTGTAGGTATGTTCACAAGGTACGGCATTATGAAATATGATGCTTCTGTTTCAACCATAAAATGTAGCTGTGGCCCCTTCTGACAGTTAGAGGCATGTGGAGGACATGACATTCAGTAAAATATGCCAGGCAATAAAGAGCAAGACTACTGTACTCATGTGAAATCTTAAGAACACAGCCTCTCACAGAAGTTGAGAGTAGAATGGTGATCTGGGGAGGAAGAGTTGTGAGATGGTGTGGAAGCGGAGTTAGCTAGAAAGTTAAGCATGGAGGAGGTAAGTCTTGGTGATGAAGAGTGCACTCTGAATGACTTGGATATCAACAATATGTAAATTTCAAAGCAGAAAAAAAGAGGATTTAGAGTATTTTACCACAAGGAAATGCTAAGTCCTACCAGCTCTGATAGATATGATAATTGCCCTGACTTGAATTCCATACCAGCACCATATTTTAAGCCAGCAATTTTCAGCAATTATTGTACGTCCTTACTTTTTTTTTTTTTTTTTTTGAGTTATATTATGGCTTTTTCCCCCCCCTTTGGTACACCCATTTTTTTTTTTAAAGCAAAGAATTCTAGGTTGAAACCTAAAGGGAGATGCATTTTTTTTTTGTCAGTTTTAAAGCCATGAGTTATGCCTGTCTGTCTCTGAACAGGTCAGGCAGTATCAATGGAGAGGCAGTGTGAGGTTGTGTTTCGTATGCTCTGTCAATGGCTGTGCCATCAAACTAGACCTTGGGGAGCAGATCTGACACCTCCCTGCACCTCTGCTTAAGTTCAGCTTTGGCCCCAGTAAGCAATGAGTTGATTATTCACTGGTGTCCAACTGGATGGTGTGGCCAGAATAAACAGTTTTATAATTGGATTTCAGAAGCTAATCTGCAGTGTGTTATTTTGGTCTGTGAGTCATCTAAGCTGTACGGTGATCATTTGTGGAAGCATGTTTTCCAAACTTAATAATTTAATGTTTTTTTTCAAACACTTTCTGATGACTTTGAATGAGCAGAAAGGGTTAAAGGGTATCCCACCAAACGTTCAGCCCACTGTTCAGGTGCATGGCTGATTGCTCTGAAATTTTGTGCACAGTTTGGAGTACATTGGGTATTACAGGTGCGCTGAAATAAAAAAAGGGAACTATGTTTTGGATTTAAAGAAGTCTCTTCTGATAGAACAAACCACAGCAGTGGGTGTTATATGCATGCAGCTTGAGAAATGTAGCAATAAATTGGTTTTGTGTAAGTCAATGAATAATGAGCTGCAAATTCAGTGGGTTTCACTGCCATTGATATCTTTATGTTCCTCTTTTCTGCACACATTAAAAAAGGAAATATCACTCCTATTAATAAATATTTAAGTAAACCTTTTCTGTTGCAATTTGTGATGATAACTCCATATTTTCTGATATGCAGTGAATTAAATAAGTTTCCCACAGGGAAAAGTTGGCTGAATATATGGTCACAGTTTGAAGTCATTCCCAGATGGTTTGAGCAATGAAACACAATTTTAAGAGAAGGCAGGATAAATTACTAATTTTATCCTTCAAAATACCAGCATTCCTTCAAACTTAGTGACTATGGTCAACTGGTATCATCTTCCCATTAGAGCTACATGTTCGTAGACATTGATTAACATAGTTTTTCATTCTAATAGCACCAAAAGGTTGATGTCATAATCATAAAACAGGATATTCATTCTGGAAAATATTTCTTGCTATCCAAGCTTTGTCCAAACTTGGATAAAAAAAATTCAGAGTCCTGAGATTTGGGACCCCAACTCATTGGCATAGCTGTTTATTAACAAGAAAAATTATAAAGCAGATAAAGGCTGCATAGATGTTTGACCACCAAGGATCTCACTATATCATCTTTCTTATCCATCAAACAGCTAGTAAGTCTGTTGGCTTCAGATTCTCAGCTTCCACTGCTGGGCATTAGTAAGACTGTGATTGTGACCCTAAGAAAATCTCACCTGTTTGTCTCATGCCTTCATGATCTCCTGTGAGTGTACCAGCTTTTCTGGTATGTCTTTGCATTGGAACCTTTAACAGTCTTAAGAAGGCACTCTCCAGTAATACAGAATATAACCATGAAATAACAGTTTCTCTGAATGACAAAAGTTGGAATAAATATGTCTAACTGAGTTTTTTAATGAGATGTTGGAATAGATATATGAAGTTTTGTTTATAAACATCAATCTGAAAACATATATGTTTGATAGCTTAGGATGGCTATTAAAAAGTTGAAAATTACAGTTGACAACATTGAGGGGATCCTTGATTAAACGTGCTGCAAAATCCCTTGCACTTCACTGGTAAGCTTTCCCAGAAAGGAGTAACGAAAGTTTAGCAACTGATGGACTTCATGCTTGTTGGATTAATTGAGCCCTGTTTCCCACCTTAATATGAATTCAAAGTTTCTGCTTCTGAAGTTCCTGTTATTCGTTTTTATGATGAGCCGTGTAAAGTCTTCCATAAAGCTTTAGGAGGACATGCTTTGATTAATCCATTTTCCAGGTGAGGAAGCAGATACCATGGCAAGTGAATATTTTATTGCTTTCTGCAGAACTAGTGGGGAAAATTTAATGATAGCAAAATGCAATTTCATGATTTTTTTTTCTGGTTCGAGCTATAAAATGTACTATGTATTTGTGGTATGTGAAACATCATTATTTTATGGCTTAAATGTAAATCAAAGTAAGTGCTGAAATATTCACTTTAGAAAAAGAGGAAGAGCACTGATCATGGTGCTTTATAAGATTAGACATCTTCCGAAACCAATTAAATTTCATAATGTATGCATGTGAGTTAACTTTGTAGATGTGACTCATTCATAGTCCTAGTTACCAGGCATATACACCATTTACTTTTAAGTGGCTTCCAGGCTGTGTTTACAGTTATAGACTAGATCTTCCTCAGATGACGAGTGTTTACTACAATAATGCTACCGGACACTCCACTCATTCGCCAAGACATAAATAACTAATGCTAGCATTAATACCTCCAACTGTAAAATTTCAAGGAATATCTATATAGTGTAGGAAAAAAGTTACTCTGTTTGACAAACAAATGCAGGTTTTAATTTCACAAGTGTATTATAAAAAACAAAATCACTGAAGAAAAATTCAAAATCAAGGACCATATCAAGCTCAGGTGATTCTAGGGAATCCTACTCTAAGCCAGTTTTCCAGATTATTTTAGATTTGAGTTTGTTCTTAAATGGGATCGTAGTATGTGTAGCATTTTGTAAACTTTATTTTAATGGGTGAAAATAGTCACATCTCTCCTTCTAGAGAAGAAAAAATACATTTTGATACAAGAGAGAAAGACTCAGGTTGTGAGTGGGGAGAGGGGAGAAAGACAGGAACTAGGGGTGAGGTAGAGATAGATGAGAAGATGGTGACAGATGTTGTAGCAAGAGTAAAGTTGGGACCATCATCAACTGAACAGGCAAAGGAATGGAGTCTCACCTGGAGACTTCCAAGAGAAGGTGGTCTCTATTTTATGTTTCCGGCCCTCAGAATCAATTTATGTAGTTCAGATCACCAAGACTGTGGTATTAGCTCTAGCATTATGCTTGCCTGGGGCAATCGTAGAATGTTGTAGAGATCTCAAGATTTTTAAAAGAAGTGCCGTTCCGCCCACCGTATCGCTTCCTGTGATCACTTGCAGCCTGCAAATGTTAAATGGAAAATTCCAGAAATAACTTGTGAGTTTTCGACTGTGAGTCACTCTGAGTAGTGATGAAATCTTGCACCTCGTGCTCCACCCACACGGGGCATGATTCATCTCAATTCAGCATGACAACTCTGTATAAGCACCTATGTTACTCTATAGACTGATAGTTTGATGCACCGATGCTCAACCTAATCCTTATTTACTCAACAGTGGACCCAGCATGTAACAGTAACGAGTCTAGCAATTTTCCTACCAGTACTTGCTAAACTTATACTATTTTAAATGTTTAATTTATGCTAGGCTCTTCGGTAGTATTCTTGGTGGGATGTAGTATATGTAAAGTTTTGTACTATCTGAAGTTTCACGAACCCACTGGGACCTGACAACAGATCTTCAATGGATAATGAGAGTTCTGTGGTATATAATAGTTCAAGGGGAACAACCTGACCCCATAATCTTAAGACTTATCGATAACAGCCAGATTTGGTTGTATAGGCCCATAATCACAGAGATTTGGAGACTGGTGGGAAGGGATCATAAATTCAGTATCAGCCTAGGCAGTGTAGTAAGAGCTTATCTCAAAACGAAAGGAGGAACAAGCGCTGGCCAAGGTTCGTTGTAGGGTTTGAGGCTAGCGTGTGTAAATACCACATAGACTGACCCAGTACCAGAGATAAATACCCAAGTAAAACCAAACAGTAGTCTTCGCTCAAGGCCCCACTAGCTCTTTGATACATTTCCAAGTCTTCCTTTTATGACACGTCTCTCAGATCCCAGAGCCTCAAACCACAACACAGGCTTTGTCTTCATGTGTGTTTGCCCCATACACAAGGCTCTATTTGTGACCAAGCACTGATTGCCTTCAAATTCATTTCTTCCTAATACCTTACAGCTAGGATACAGACTCACGCAGTCACTTCCCGAATAGATCGAGATTATTAGGACACCACGTCTATCTGTGGCACTCTTGGTTAAAAAGATTTTTACTCTTTCTGCGAGACTGCCTCTCCCTTCCGTAGGTAAGGGAATAAACTGTATTTTCATTATTTTAAAAATGTTAAAGGGTTGTTACATGTCATAACATAGCCCTTATTGACGTGTGTTCATGGTGCAGTTGAAAAGAGCAATTGGAAGTGTATTTTCCAACCCGTAATATGTCAAGGTTGGCTTTCCTGTTTAGCTTTGATTTTGAACTTAACACTGCAGAGTCATTCAAGAGGAAAATCCTCAGTTGGGGACCTGCCTAAGTAAAGTTGGTCTGCTCATGTCTGTGAGGGGTTTTCTTGATTGCTCATCGTTGTAGAAGAGTTCACCCAGCTACTGGCAGCACCATTCCGTAAGCAAGTCATCCTGGGCTTTATGTAAGGCAATCTTCCTAAGCACGGGATAGTAAATGGTGCTTCTCCATGGCATGTGCTTCAGTCTCTTCTTGAATTCCTGGCCTAACTTCCCTCAGTGATGAACTGTCACCTGGAAGTACAACAAATTAATCCTTTCGTCCCCAAGTCGCTTTCGGTCAGGGTGTCTTTATTGCGATGACAGATGTCGAGCTAGTTAACCAGTCGACCTGGTTAACAGCACAGGTCAGGTCAGAACTCCGTGCCTATTGAAGTACTGTATATTTGCTCTGCTGGTCTCCTAGGGAAGAGTGCATTTTCCCAATTCGTTTTTGAGACTCCAGTGCTAAAAAGTGCATACACACTCAGTCTGGTGGTTGTTTCCTCAAAGAACCAATCTTTTAAATCGTCCTTTCCTTTCTTGTCAAGAATGCTTCTTCCAAGGCCTGCTTTGATGCAAATAGCACAGTGTCCACAAGCCGGAGTTCTTGGAGCAGTGCTTCTGGAGTATTTCAGGCCACTTTTTAAATGTATATATGTTTTTAGATACTGTGCATTAGGATCACGGTTTTATTTTTAATTTTAAAATTTGCCGTCATCATCATACCATCATCGTGTGTACGTGTGTGCCCCTGGAGGCACGCGTACCCTGTAGCTGGTTATTTCGGAGAAATTTTAAAAAGAAAATTAATTTTGGTGTTGTTTATTGCCCCAGGTAGGGTTTTATTGTGGTGATAAAGCAACTTAAATGGAAAAGGCTTTGTTTTATCATATACTTTTTTTCATGTTACATTCCATCACCGAGGAAGCCAGGGCAGAAAGCGAGGGGCAGGAGGAACTCGTGCAGAGGCTACAAGGAACACTGCTTACTGGTTTGCTCCCCACGGTTTGTTCACCTTGCTTTCTTAGAGAACCCTGGGCAACATGCACAGAAACGGCACTGCCCCCAGTGAGCTGGGCACTCCCACATGAATAAGCAGTCAAGAAAACGTAGCACGGGTTTGGCCACAAGCCATTTGTTAGAGGCATGGTATCAACTGGAGTTCCTTCTCCTAGATAACACTGGCTGGTGTCAGGCTGACAGACAGGACATTAATAGATTCCATCTTCCCATCATTTATTTCTTTGTATAGGTTCACATTTCTGTGTTCTAGCATGTCCTTTCACCCTGGGCATTCCCTTGTAGGCTAGAATTGTCAGCAGTGAGTTATTACCATTTTTCCTTGAGAAATGTTATTTCTGTAGTTTTAGAAGACATTTTCATGAGGTAGACAATTCTGGCTTAACTTTAAACTTTTCATTACTTCTCTGTGCCATGGCTTCCAGCCTGGTGCAGTTTTTCCTTGTCCCCATGCATTCGAGTTGTCTTTTTTTATGGCTGAACTCATGGCTCCCTCTCTTTATTTCTATCATTCGAATATGGTAGATTTAACTGAATTTTCTCTGTTTTCTTTTTCTCTTTACTACAATGGACCATGCATGTTCAACCAAAATCGTGATGTATCTGTACCACAGCCCCTACACCTAAGGCTGAGGGAACATCATGGAAGTGGGTGAAAAAGATTATAAGAGCCAGAGACCAGGATGGCTGCCGTGAGAGTGACCTCCTGTTTACTTTCTATTCTACCAGATGAGCCTCGAGTTCCTTGGACGGATGATCTTAGCCATTTTTCAAACCTGCGTTCTGTGTGTTCTACCCTCTTCCTCCAGTCTCTTGTGAATTGCAGTTACAGTGCATGTGGACTCAGTGGGTGTCCTCCTGTCCGTCTTGGATGCGCTCTGCTTCCTTCCTCCATACATTTCCTTCTGTATGTCTGTCTACTGGTTTCTGTCTGTGTGTCTTTCCACGCTGAGTCTGCGAATGAACTCGCTCAAGGATCTTTCTTTCAGATTACATTTTTTTTTCCCGAAATTCTAGAACTTTCATTTGATCCTTACCTGCCTATTCCTTTCGTCTACACTTCCAAGTCCGGTTTTGTGTGCTGTCAGTTTCCTCTGCTGATCTTTCAGTACAGCAATCAAAGTTATTTTAAATTTCCTGCGAGACAGTTTTAATATCCATGTCATACATGAGTTTGCTTCTGTGGATTTTTTGTTGTCTACCAGGAGTGTCTTTTGTGACTATTTATCTTCTTTCCATTGTTTGAAGCTCTTTTTGATATATCATTTTGCTTCATGATTGTTTCTTGCTTTTAAGTATCGGACACATAGATTCCAAAAAGAAACTGAGTTAAAGATTTCCAAGACCTAGGGATGGTCATATCTTTCCTCATGCTAAGCATTCGCTGTAGGGTTTCAGGTAATTGTGGTTGAGAGTTGTGTTAGGTATAATTCTGATGGAACTTGGTTGTCAGTTACTATGATTGCCCTTAGTCTATAGTAGACTTCAAAATGTTCTCGAGATACATTGTATTTTAGGATTGGTCTAGGTTACAGGAGTATTTCAATTCTGATTTCTTTTCCATTTCTGTTCCATTCTCAGTATAAGGTTTTTTCCTTTGCCCTGAACCTTAAAGAGGGTCTGATTCTACTAATCCCCATGGCAAATCATATCCCACAGTCCTTTCCTTTGGACAGATGTCATGGTGGCAACAGGAAGTGGTAGTGGTGGGATATCCTGTGCTGCTCTTATGGAGCGGCATGATTAGGCAGACACTGTATCCTAAGACTTGGGAAATATGGCTTCCCTGTTTCTTCTGCCCGCTCCTCATCGTACTTCCAAGCCCAGGCTATCTCTCCTCCTTCATGCACAGGGTTTTGTTTATTGCTTATTTCTTCTTGTTTTGTTTATTATACTCTCAGCTAGGACATGTTGCCCGTAGCTCTCCAGGATGGCAGCATTAACTACCCTTATACCCACTTTCCTTTTGTGGGGCTTTTTGGGAGGCCCTATATTTGGGAGGCATTTGCTTTGTTCTCACAGATTGGTACTGTTTGTGGCACCTCAAACTCTTTTTATCTTCTGGTAAGATCAACTGAGACCATCACCCAAAGGATGTGGAGTTGTCTAATGTCTCAGATCCCTAGGAAGTTCTAAGCCACATCACTACAGGCCTTTGTCTTGGCTGACTTGTTCTTACTTGTGTCTGGCTGTGTAAATTCCAAGGAAAATAGTGCCCACCATGATCTCCTACTGCAGGAAAGAGAAAGACAATAGAAAAAATAGATCTAGTAAATGGTCAAACCAACATGTGAACCCAGGTCTGTTTGCCATGCAAATGCTGTTGCTTTACTTATGTCCTTCTGTCCTTGACCTGCTAGAACCTAGGTCAGCCACATGCACTTGTCCCAAGCATGTAGTTTGTGTATCATCCTGTATTCAGTTGTCAACCTGATAGCATGTGTTACTCTTGATAGATCTAATAATATTCCTGATATTGGGTTGAGTGCTAGCTAGTTTTATGTCAACTTGACACAAGTTAAAACCATTTGGGAAGAGGAACTCTCAACTGAGAAAATGACTCTAAGATTCGTGTATAGAGTCTGTATAGCTTTGGTGTGTGAGGGCTCCGGGTACAGGGGTGGAGATAGTGTCTCCCTTGGACAAATGATCCTGGATGATATGAGATGGTGGGGATGAGCAAGCCATAGGGAGGAAGCCCATAAGCAGTGACTCTCTATTGCTTCTGCTTTCGTTTCTGCCTCCAAGTCCCTGCCTCGAGTTCCTACCCTGGCTTCCCTGTGATGCAATTATAAGGTGATGTGAAATAAACCTTTTCCTTTTCAAGTCACCTTCAGTTGTGATCTCTTTTCCACAAGTAGAAAACTAAGACAGATTGTCTGCAAAGTTAATTCGTGACTGCCATTGGGCATTCAGGATTATATATTTCTATACTTATGCAGGCAAGCTACGTACTCCTTAGTGTATTGAGGTCATTAACCAACCCTGTTCCATGCTTCTTAAAGTGAACAGTGTATGTTCTACACATGTCTTCCAATCAGGTCTTTCCTCAAAATAAAAGGTCATTGACACCCATAGGTATTTTTAAATGTTTCATAAATAAGTTTTAACGTCTGTTGTTAGTCAAACTGGACCATTTTGTTCTTCTCTTTTTAATGTAGCGTAACTCATAGTAACAGCTCCTAACTGTCTTGCCTTGGCATAAGTTCTTCCATGAAAATTGGAGCCACTATAATATATGTACAAAAGATAGAACAGCCGTGGCATAGGATAGTAGGTACAGATGATATTAAATGAGGTGGTGGGAATATAATCTTTATTCCTTCCTAAAGGCCATGGCACCTTTGTGAAATTTCATGATATCATGATATATTAATCTGTCATGATACATAATTAGATCCTGAAGCATAAAATATACTCTAGCCAGATGCTTGGCAAGGTACAAAGGCCAAGGCTTAAACATTTTAATGTGTTTATTGAACATTATAAACGTAATAGATAGGGCTTCGGGTTTATATTTTGCAGACGGAGTGTAAAGTTATTAAATTGGAAGGGGAGATTAGCAATCAGAAAGAAGAGCAATTTTCATAAAAACTGAAACTAAATTCCTTCCTGGGAACCCGATGATATGTCATAATGAAAGTGTCAGGCTATAAATAGTTTCCTCTTTACTGAACTTCTGTGTTTCAGTGGATTCTATGTTCTTTCCTAAAATTAGCTATTCTTCATAATTACAGTATGAAAGAAGTGATAAACACGTAGGACAGATGAAAGCAGGGAGGTTCTGAGAAATTACAGTAGCAAAGGTTCAGGGGCTGGAGGGAGGACTCAGTGGTTGAGAACACAGGATGCCCCTGCCGAGGACCGAGGTTTAGTTCACAGCACCCACACAGTAGCTTGGAGGGTCTGACCCACCTTCTTCTGGACTAAGCAAGCACTTGACAGACATGGTGCACACATACATATAAGCAGGCAGAACAGTCATACATATAAAATGTAACTATAAAAGTCTTTAAAACTTTTGAAAATTAGTTTAGGATGCAAGATTATTAAATGATAGTGATGGATTGTTGACATTTATTAACTGTACATAGTTATGGGTTCATAAATACACACATATAATGAATGTACCTTGATTATATTCACCTCTCTTCTCCCATCTCCCTTCCTCCTCCTCTGTCCCTTCCTTCCCCTGTCCCCCTTTCTGCTTCTGTGTCACAAAACTGTTCAATGACAGACCTTATGTCGAGCCTATATCAGACAAAATGCAAGATGTACCCCATCTACACTCTGCCAGGCTGATTTTTTTGCAGAGATAGAAAATGATTGAACTAGAAATACTCTGAATTTTTTTTTGTTCTTAGAAACTTGAGTTAAATTTGTTGCTAAAAGGCGATTCAGTATACTGAATTATGTTCTGATTAGCTTTGTAGATCTTCTGCCTGATTTACTACATGCAGCATTTACATAAAAATTTTCATTTTTCTTGAATGCTTATTTTATGAGGCAGGCAGTAAAATAGCTTTCAATATCCCAAATAGGGTACTATTTTATGGCTTGTGTTTTATATATCATTGTATACCATTATATTTGCTAAATCACTAGGACTCCCTTCCTTCATGAGTGCAATCAGTGGAGCTTCCCGAAGCATGGCACGGTGACTTTAGTCCTGATTCCACTCCCAAACTATCTGAATCCATTCATCAGAATCGGGTAATATGCTGTCCACATGTGTGTGCTGAGCAGTATGGTTACATGACAATTGGCACTTGAGTTAATGTACCTTCGAAAACTATTGGCTATAGGTCATTATTCTAATCTCAGAAACCATCATGTAGACATCCGTTCTTGGCCAGAAGCAAGAAGAGGCATGGGAAGTGTATGTTTAGATTGACTCAATCTAAACACGTGATTGCACACGTGATTTTTTTCTATAGTATCATATAAAACCATACAGTAAGTACTGTCTTCCTTACTGCAGAAATCAAGAAGCAGAAACGAAAAGGGAAAGCATTTTGTGTCAACAGATGCTGCCCACTCAAAATTCACACATAAAAGTGGCAGCATTTTGTAGCCCATGTTCATTTGACACTATGCAATCTCATATTGTAAGAAAATGTATTTATATGATGTATCGTTATTCTTGTAACAGATTCAGTACTTGTCATAATAATTCTGTTTATGTTTGGTCTAGTGTTACACATTATATGTAATTTATAATTCTGGGTACCCCTATCAAATATTAAAATATCATTTATGTTATTTATCTATCAAAATATAATTGCATTATTTCCTCTCTATTTTACTCTCTCTCCAATGTTCTCTACTGCTGAACCACCTGCTATCCCTCCCCAACGCCCTCTCCAATCCACAGTCTCTTTTTCTTTACTATTGTCACACACACACATGTGAAAATATGCACACATGCGTGCACACATGCATGCACACACATGCACTCACACACAGATATTCATGAACACATGCACGAGCGTGCACATGAACTTGTGCCTGCACACAGGTATTGTGCACACACAAGCACACGTACATACAATGAGGCACACTCATGCTCATACACACATGCCATACACACATAAATAAATAAATGTATAAATATGTAAGTGCCGCATGCTGAGGTCACTTGCTGTTGCTTGTATATTCGTGATTTGCTGGGTGGCCATTTAGTACTGGATAACAATGAGGAGTGTCATTCCTGGTGAAGATGAACCACCTCCTGTCAGGATGGTTGCCTATAGTCTTTTGTGTAACAGTGGAGCCCTGTGAAAGATTACCTCTTCCACATTAACATGTCTGTTGGTCTTTCATTGTTCAGGTCTTGTTTAGGCAGACATGTTTGGAAGTTTCATGCATGTAGCCTCCTGTCCTTTCTAGGAGATACACTCTCATGGTGGACATCTTGATGCCCTGGTTCTTGTAGCCTTTTTGCTCAGTTGTCCCTGATGCTCTCCTGAGACCTGGCTCAGGAGTTGTGCTGTTTATGTGTGCACTGGGACTGGGAATTCCATGGTGAGCTGTTCTCTGTGTTTTGACCACTCGTGGTTTTCTGTGATCTCCACCTGCTATGAAATGAAACTTCTTAGAAGAAAGTTGACAGCTACACGTAACAGGCAAAGAAAGCCCATGAACCAGGCAACATTTACTTTTGCAAACAAAACATAATAAACAATTTCATATTAAACTTAAAAGCAGTTTCAAGGGTATGTCCTGTACAGAATTTTAATGTCTCATGTTTTCATAGTTTATTAATTTATTGTGAATGATTTTATATTCTATTCAAAGCTCACCCTGTGTTCTTTAACATTATTTTTTATTAGTCTCGACATTTGCCTCCAGTACTGTTTTTATTCATATTAGAAATAAACAAGGTTCACACAGGTATCAATATCTAAGTCTAGCTCTGAACACAGTCTGTGTGGTTCAGAGCTTAGAGATGGAGAATGGTAACTCATATGTGTCACCTTGGAAGTGAAGTCGCCTACGGATCATAGGGAGGATTATGGGATATAAAACTTATTCTCTTGACCTATATTACACATAAATTTAGTATCACCATAATTTTAAGTGCCCGGCTTGATGGATTTCTCACATCCCTGTCAGAGCATCCAGACAAGAAATAAAATACCATTCCTCAAAAAGCCTTCTTATCCCCGCATTCTAGCAAGCAATTATCCTCTTGTAAATAAAAACTATCCCTATATCCAATGTGCATTTTATTTCTTTCTGCGTTCAAACTTTATGAAGGCAAAGGGACAGGATGTATTCTTTTGTTTCCCTCAGGTCTGCTTCCCCAGATCTGATGCTTCAATGGTGGGAGATGCCCAGGAAGGCTACTAGGGAATGATCTCAGTGGTGTCCTATGTGAGGAAAGGTAGTTTCATCAGCAGAAGAGGTCAAAATGACATGGAGTTGTCCCAACAGCCACTTATAGTCCCATGTAGCATTCTGGAACTAAATACCATCACTGTTTCCCCAACTACAGCTAGTGGCCTCTCATAGCATCAGTACCACATATCTGATAACTTGACTGTAGAATTGCATAATTCCGTTGAACCCCCAGGTTTGGCCAGAGCCTGTCATATATCTCCATGCTTCCAGAGTCCCCCGAAGCACCTGTTGTAAGATATCTGTGTGCAGCTGTTGCATGATTTTGGTTTCCCACATCCAGGAAGCTGAGATACCACCAGTCCTAATCCCAAAGCTTTGTACTTTGGGATGAATCACGTTGTTGACCTTTTATTTATGAGTAGTGGAGACTCTGTGTACCTACCCAGTCTATAAATATCAGGCACAAACTTCTCGATTTTTCTTACCCAGTGATTATCTAGATAGAAGTTATTTAATTTAATTGCGTAAAGCGGGCATCTTTTTATATTTTAAGGAAAAAGGTCAGAAATCCATTATCACTCCCAGAGATTTAGACCATGCCCTAATTATCTTCTCTTTTTTTTTGGTGAAAACATTACAGTTATTTTTAAATTTCTTTTAAACTAACTTGTGTCTGTCCATTATTTTTTGTCTGGCTAGTACAATTTGATATTGCTAAGGTGGTATGAAATTCAACTGTTATTCTTTGAGAGCTAGAGTAACATGGAGTAAGCCACCTTCTTACATAAAACAAGTAATCCTTGTGTTTGCAGCGTGCGAATTAGTTTGGTGTGGCAGTAGCGTACAATTTTAAAGGGTAAGATCCTGGTGACTCTCAGCCCATGAACTTTTTTTTTTTTTTTTTTTTGAAGAGAACACCGAACTTTCATTTTGATCAAATTATCGATGATCAAATTATCGACTTGACATAACGTCACAAAAACATATTGTGTTAATTGGGGTTCTGTGCTATTATGGATACCTCAAATTATTTTAATTAATTATTTTATTTATTTACATCCCAAATGTTGCCCCTCCTCTCAGTCCCCCCTCCCCTAGGGTTCTTCATCCTACCCCCTCTTCCCTTTGCCTCTGGATAATACATACAATGATCTAATAGCTTCCTATCAGGCCCTACCTTCAGATACCACAACTTTCCACTAGCACCAACCCGTGGTTGAACTCTCTAGTATATGAGTCTTTAGAATCATCCAGTCATCAAACCTAAGTGTATGTCTCTCTAGCTTTTAGCCAAATCCTCTTTACATCGTTTTATAAGGTCATGATTTTGTATCTTTTTAGCTCTGATCATTGCAAGGTTTCTCCTGATTTTAATTCCAGTTGGTGTCCTTGTATCTGTCTGTGACTTACTTAGTATGTACTTGAAGTACTATGGTAACTGGACGTCCATCTCCCATCTGGGTCTGTGGCACAACTGTCCCTTATATTCTGCACTAAGTCTATACTAGAAGCTGATAAAGGATGCCTGTTAACCTGCAGCTTCTCTTTCCGCTTGGCGGAAAGATGCTATCTTTTCCAGGCAGCACAGCCATGAGCATTCACTGCTCCACTGCTGCCCTCAGTGTCCTCAGCAATGAAGGATAGCCATACCCTGCAACCACACAGATCCACTTCAGAGATCAAAGCAGCCTTGCAACTACAGTAGGCTTCACAGAAAACAGTCACATGTTCCACTACCTCTGATTTTGTTCTAAAGAACCATCAGAGGAAATGTTTGATCTTATCCCATGATAATCTACGGAATGCCTGATGACAGACTTGCTCTCTGAACTGAGTACCTGAAGTTTGTACCTGTGTTCCATTTCCGTGGTGTTTGCTGATTCTGTCTGTTCCAGTTGGTGCTCTCTTGAGATCAGGAGTAATTAGTTTATTTTTTTTATTTAAACTTCTTGATTGACATGCATTCGCAGTGCATCTTAGTGGGACAGCTTTGTTCTGTGATTGCTGCTCTTCTTATTCAGACCTTCCCTTAATGATCAATGCATTATTTAAACCTAGTTTGGATACTCAGTTAGTGACATCTAGCGTTTGGAGCCAAGTCCCAGGATTGATCTTTGTCCCAAGGTAGTCTTCATAGATGACCAACAATGATAGACAGTTTGTATGATATGTGACAGTATAACACGTCAGATGTGAACAATTGTGTGTTCTCAGCACGTACCTTGATCAGTCTAATGTCTCTCTACCTACATTTCTACCTACCTACCTACTTACCTACCTACTTACCTACCTACCTACCTACCTACCTACCTACCTACCTACCTACCTACCTACCTACCTACCTACCTACCTACCTACCTGCACCTACCTACCTACCTACCCACCTACCTACCTACCCACCCACCTACCTATCTACCTACCCACCTACCTACCTACCTACCTGCCCACCCACCTACCTACCTACCTACCTACCTGCCCACCTGCCCACCTACCCCACCTACTCTATCACCCACTTCACCCACCCACCCACCCCCCACCCACCTCCACCTACCCACCACCACCTACCCACCTACCTTACCCACCTACCCACCATCTACCTATCTACCTACCTACCCATCTACATTCCATTGTCAATTGTGCCCTTCGTGTTTGTGTGTGTGTGTGTGTTTGTGTGTGTGTGTGTGTGTGTGTGTGTGTGTGTGTGTGTTCTCAGGAGACAACCATATGCTGAAAAATAGTGGGGGTTTGATGTTTTGTTCTTTTTAAATTTTTTTCTGTAATCATTTATATGTTTTATTTCTTTTTTGGCATTATAAACGAAATTACTGTTTCATTTTAAATTATTCATTAATATATAGAAACATAAGTGATCTTATATTTTTTTCCATCTTTATTAAATTGGGTATTTCTTATTTACATTTCAATTGTTATTCCCATTCCGGTATCCATGCCAACATCCCTTAACCCCTCCCTCCTCTTCTCTATGGGCTTCCCTCCCCGTCCTCCCCATTGCCGCCCTCCCCCAACAATCCATGCTCACTGGGGGTCCAGCCTTCAGCAGGACCAAGGGCTTCCCCTTCACTGCTGCCTGAACTAGGATATTCATTGCTACCTATGAGGTTGGAGCCCAGGGTCAGTCCATGTATAGTCTTTGGGTAGTGGCTTAGTCCCTGGAAGCTCTGGTTGGTTGGCATTGTTGTTCATATGGGGTCTCAAGCCCCTTCAGCTCTTTCAGTCCTTTCTCTGATCCCTTCAACGGGGGTCCCATTCTCAGTTCAGTGGTTTGCTGCTGGCATTCACCTATGTATTTGCTGTATTCTGACTGTGTCTCAGGAGAGCTCTACATCTGGTTCCTGTCAACCTGCACTTCTTTGCTTCATCCATCTTATCTAGTTTGGTGGCTGTATGGGCCACATGTGGAGCAGGCTCTGAATGGGTGTTCCTTCAGTCTCTGTTCTAAACTTTGCCTCCGTATCCACTTCCAAGGGTATTCTCGTTCCCCTTTTAAAGAAAGATTGAAGCATCTGCATTTTGGTCACCCTTCTTGAGCATTTCATGTGTTCTGTGCATTTAGGGTAATTCGAGCATTTGGGCTAATAGCCACTTATCAATGAGTGCATACCATGTGTGTTTTTCTGTGATTGGGTTACCTCACTCAGGATGATTAAAATATTCTTACATTATTTATCTTTTCCTTCTATGATTCCCTTATTTCCTCTCAAATTCATTGTGTGTGTATATGTATATGTATGTGTGTGTTTATGTGTATGAGTATGTGTATATGTATATGTATATTTGGAGAGAGATGGCATATAGAGAGATGATATATTTATATATTTATACATATATATTTATACATTATATATATACATTATATATTTATACATGTGTATAAATATATAAATACACCCTGCTAAGTCTGTTCAGTGTTGCCTGTATGTGTTGATTTCAGAGCTGATAATAATTGACACAGTATGGCTGCCTACACAAGATCTAAATAATGACAACACCAATAGATACACAATATCATGACTGAGCTTTTGAAGAAACAGATTCACTTAGTTTCAGAATTGCACATGACACTGCACTAAACCTGAAGACTGGAGATTCTATATGAGTCCCCTCCATGTCGCTTCCTGGTGACAGTTTCTGAGAGTTGACAGACTAAAGCAACTTTCCAGAGGAGATTCTCATATGTGTTATACATTTATTTGTCCTGAAGACATTTTCCAGCAGAGGAAAAGAGATTAAGCGTCTGCCCCCGGATTTGGGGCACCTTGAGCAGTAACTCAGGCCTTGACATTCCTGCCTTGACACAGACCTGCTTGTGGTTCTGCTGTAAGTGCAGTTCTGAGTTGTGGTTTATAATTAATACAGAATTGCCCTTTTCCTTTTCAACCCCTGGCTGATCCGAGCGCTGGAACCTCGCTTGCAATTGTTAGTATTTTCCAACTGTGTGTAATTGAATGTACTTAATCTTAAGTGGAGCTCTATTATTCTTGGTTCTTTTATTGTATAATGAAGGAACCATTCTTCACCAAGGTTATACTTTATCCTATTTACTCAAAGGACTGGTAGAATACAGTTATTTCTATTTTTATTTTTTAATTAAAATATAATTACATCATTTTCCCCTTTCCTTCCCTCCCTCCAACCCCTCCCCTGCACCGCTCCCATCTCCTATTTAGGTTCATCACTTCTGATCTCCTGTGTGTGGTGTGTGTATGTGTGTGTGTGTGTGTGTGTGTGTGTATGGGGGGGGTGTGTGTGTGTGTGTGTGTGAATGTGTGCATATATATGTGTGTGTATGTGTGGTGTATATTTGTGTGAATGTGCGTGAATGTGTGTGTGGATGTGTGTATATGTGTGGTGTGGATGTGTGTATGTGTCTGTATATGTGTGTGTATTCAGGGGATGTATGTGTATGTGTATCTGTGTGTGGGTTCCTAAACATAAATTCAATCTGCTCAGTTCATGTAATGTTAGTTGTATTGATAGGTTTATATGAGTTCAGTGCTGGCCAATTTGTATTTCTATTTTTAGTTTTCTTTTGAGAACACTAGAAGGCATAGAGCGAAGTTTTGTTCAGTTTATTTTCTTTATTCAGAAGGTATATACCTTACATGGCTGGCCTCTGTATGATGTGTGTGTGTGGGGGGGTTCTCTTTCTTGGAAAAGTTTTAAGTGGCTTCAACACATTTTTGCAGAAAACTTTCTAAATTTTCCATGTAATGTGCTTCCATTGACTTCAGGGTTTTGGAGTATCTCTTGATATTTTTCCATTTGAATAATTTGGCCGTGCTTGGCATGTAGCTTATATGGTAGCGTGTTCTGCCTCCAGTATTTAAAACCATGTCAGAAGGCCCAGTATTTTAGAATTGGTAAATTTACCAATATAAATATCAGAAAACAAGATCATGAAAGACTTACGTGGAACAAAAATCTGTAGTCTCTTGTAAGCAAGCAGATGTGTTTTAGTATTGAAGCCTTAGCTGCCAGCCGCGTGTGCACAAGCAGGCTTTGCTCTGTTCTGTGTAGTTCTTCGTTAGTCGTGGTCACCAAGCATATGCCTCAGTGCCATTCTTGAGTTTTACACACCTATCCCTTTTGAGAATCCTTGGGGCAGATTTTCTGATTTGAAAACTGTTCAGATATTTGAATACTTTCATATAAATACTGGTGATTTCTCTCACAGACAGCTGAGAGCCACGTTGACAGATGAGGCTCCCCTGAATTTCTTCCATACCTTCCTACAGCCCGAGCGTAGATTTATAGACTACGTCACTGTGCGCATGAAGGTTAATTTCATAGCCCGACATTTTCAGCTGTGGCAGCACGTTGCCATCCAAAAACCTTTGCAGTTTGAAGAACTTTGAGCTTTCTCTGTTAGGGAAGTTCAGCCCGTTGACAGATTATTCGAGACTCTTGCTTTGATTCAATATTTTCTTGTTGTGTCCACAACACTTCACATGTGTCTGAGATGTGCTACTTTGGTTAATTAAGACATTATCACAAAAAAAAATAACTGGTTTCACAGGAAGAAGCCCAAAGTTTGTTTGGAATCCAGCACAAGTTTAATTTTTATTAGTTTGTGATATTAAACAGTATTTCAGACACTGCCACTCATTCATGAGAAGGTTCCCTATTTCTTCTGAGAGAAACAAAAGGGGTGGGGGGAGTAACTGTTGGCTACAGGGCTGTTCCCATTGGAAGTTCCTGCTTTTATCCTTCAAACGCCCTGTGACTTTGGGCGCTAGCATAGAGCCTTCTCACCCAACACCGGCCATCTGCAGCTCCCTAGGCCCGTCATGAGGGCAGTGCAGCAGAGGGAGTTTGATCGGGGAGCTGCACAGGCTGAGAAAACAAAGGAGACACCAACTGAAGTAAGGAAAGGCGGGCGGGCGGGGTAGGATGGGATGAGAATGAACCATGGACTGGGGAGGGGGGACAATACCCAGTTCTCGTCAGTGTTGTGTTCCATAATGTGCAAACATAACGTTCTCACCAGAGCTTCATATTGATCCTAAAAATAATCTATGGCTTTCTACTAGGAGAGTTTGGCCCAGGGAAGGGAGAAAGGGGAAAGAAAGAGAGAAAGAAGGGGAATGGGAGAGCAAAATGTAGGGAAGCGTAGCTTTTAAAATAACATCGAAGAAGCCTGTGTGGAAGTTAGAACAAAGTTTCTTATTTAAAAAAAGTGAAAAGGATATTTATTTATATATTTGAAGCAGTTCCCAAACAAATCTTAGGATTTGTCAGAGGAATAGACTTGCCATGGTAGGGAAGCTTCTCTGTCAGAATTTTGTGTTCTAAAGCATGCACAGGGAGACTCATTAGGCATGGCTTCCTTTGGGAGTCTTCATACCTGCTCCCTTTAACAGTGGCTTGTGTTAAACATCACTGGGAAACTGGGTTTGCAAGATGGAGGAGCTGTCTAACTGCATAACAAGAATTGCTGTCACACCCTGGGACCTTGCAAATTCAGCCTGTGTGTTGCAAGTTCGAACAAGTAGATAGGCATACGGGAAGGACCTTCGTGGTTGAACTTCACTATGCTGTTTGCGGACCACAGAAACACTGCTTTTTCTAAGTTCACCTTCGCATTAAAGGGCACAGCTTTTTTAAAAATGATGTTACTATTGAGACCTTTGCACATAAGCACCCAGTGCACAGCGCCTTCTGACTCCCCCTGTAACCCCTCCTGTGTGCCCCTTTCCAAACTCATAACCTCTTCTTTAAGTATTGTTACATGACTATTCCTATGTAAGCATATATGTGCATGCATTTATGTACAGCCTATTGGATCCATTTAGCTCTGCTCGCATGCCCATGTGTCCAGGGCTCATCCCTGGAGGAGACTGAGGCTTTTTCTTATCAGGCATGTGTAGCTCCTAGGAGTGGACTGTTTGGAAAAAGGGAGAAATTACCTATTAATGGACCTCAGAATTAAACCATACAGTATTCAACTCTAAAATTTTGTCAGTGTCTCCAAATCAGGACAAATAGTATCTAATGTTGGTTAATTTTGGCAATAACTCTTTAACTTGTAACACTTTGCAGAAGAAAAAGAAATGGTGGGATACTTTTAAATCTGATACTATGCTGGTTCTTGCAGCACAGGCCTGTTCTTGCTTCTCTGAATGCTGAGTCAGGAAAAAAGAAAAGCTCAAGTTCAACCCAGCAAGATCCTGCTTCAAAATAAAAGTGTAAAAATTAAAAAAAAATGTGAGGACATAGCTCGGTGGTAAAGTGCATGCCTAGCATGAGCAAGGACCTATTTTTAATCCCCAATATTGAAAATAAACAATATGTTATTATCCATAGCCAGGATATTGTAGCAATATTCCCAGAGCTGACATATGCAGTGAAAATGTCCAAGTCTGCAGCTCTGTAAGATCATCCATAAATCTGTGTAACCTCCATCAAGTCTGTCCTGCTCTGTAAATAGCCTAAATCCTGCCCTTTGGAGGCAGAGATTTTGGTGTTAGATATGGTGAGAAAATCAACCAGACCCTATCTACAGATGGCTACAGAATGCTTACTGGGCCTACATCAGCCTTCTCTTGAACGAATAATTTGAACGAATCCAGTGCTTAAAAATAATAACTTTAGAAAGCAGTATTTTCCACTGACAAAGTCATGCTCTCAAAAAACAAAAAAACAAAAACCAAAAACAAACAAACAAACAAAAAACCAAATTGAGAAAATGTCTCCATCAGGTTGCCTTTAGAAAAGTTTGTGGGGGTGTTTTCTTGACTAATGGTTTATGTGGGTGGGCGGGTCCTACGGGAACTGTGCCTATGTGCCTAAGAAAGCAGGCTTGGCAAACCATGGGAACTAGCCAGTTAGCAGAATTCCTCTATGGTCTCTGCTTTAGTTCTTGTCCTCAGGTTCCTGCCTTGAGATCTGACTTTGGCTTCCCCTGAATATGGACTATAACCTGAAATCCAAATAACCCATTTCCTTCCTCCCAAAACACATGGGTTTCTAATCCAGTTCTGATGGCCGTGGCCCACTTGATTTGGACACATCGCTCTACTTCGCTGACTATCTGTGAAACAACGTTAACCAGGGCTTCTCTCTCTTCCTCCCATCATTTCCTTGAGGAAAAACGTATCAACAAATACTACTTATCTTAAAAAGGACTTTGTCAGATGAATGTATAGGATTTATTATTCTAGTTTCTAACATAATAATCCAAAAAGAGACATCTGTTTCCAAGTGGTATATTTTGATCCTCAATTCAAAATACCTTCGCCATATATACGGGATTTCAGAAAACATCATACCAACATAATTGTGAGTTAAACTGTGACCCTTTAAACATCTTAATATCTTTAGGAATATTAAATAAGAACATCACAGGTAGATTCACAAAGTTACTGAATGCTCTATTAGTGCTCAAAGAGTAGCCAAGTTTAGGCATTGCTACAAAATACATCCCTCAGAGATGTAGTCAAGAGCTGTTGCTACTAGATTTTGTGAGAGGTAGCATTCCTCTGTGTGTGTGTGTGTGTGTGTGTGTGTGTGTGTGTGTGTGTGTGTGTGTGTAGGGCAGCATACAGTGTATGATTGTGTGTGCCTGCTCACAGATGTATGTATTTGGACTCCAGAGGTCAACTTTGGGTATAATTCATTGGGCATTGTCCACAGTGCTCTTTGAGATAGACTCTCATTGCCCTGGAACTCACAAAGTAGGCTAGACAAGCTAGCCAGTGACTTTTGGGTTCTGCTTAGTTTTGCCTCCCAAGTGCTTTGGTTGTATGGTGCACTGCCAGGCCTGGCTTTTTTCGTGGGCACCTTGAATCAACCTCTGTTCTTACACTTGCACATAAGGCCTTTGCCAGTGGAGCTGTCAATCCACCTTCAAGTTTTCTTGTTTCAGAGGAACTCTGAGCACTTCACTGTCTCTGTGTCCCACGAGAGCTAGACATCTGGCTTACTGAGATACTGATCCCCGGACCCTTGCCGCCTACATTGTGTGACGGTAACAGATAAGACAGACTTCATCTGTTGAAGAAGCCCAGTCTTGATGAAGCATCACCAACTCTTTGCATAAAACCTTTATTCCAAAAATGGCACTGGATATTTTGCTTGGATTTTTTTTATTAACTGGCAGTCATGTACCATGTCCAGCATGGCTTGGTACCTTGAGCAGACTGTGGAGAGCAAAGGAAGAAATGGCACTCACAGAGGAAAGCTGGGTGAGGTGGGACGTGTGTAATCCAATGCCATGGCACCAACTACACAGAGCAGCAACAGGAGCCTGGTGGTGTTTGTTATGCATAGTAAATGGGGGACTGGGTCAACTAGTCTGAGGAGGAGTTCTCTGTCAGGGAGCGGCCACCTGCTTGAAAGCAGCTGTGGTTGCTACTGTCTTCACACACCACAACCTTCAAAATGGGACCAGAGGAGTGTTTTGTCATTTCTGAGCCTCACCTCTATGGGGAAGTCTTTGCTAGTTTTCCCTGAGTCTGTGACCTTGGTCCTTGACATGGCTGTGCCCATATCTACAATACACACTCACTAAAGGACCTGTTGGCTCCCTACAGTCATGACTAACTTTGTTTTTGTTCTACCCCAGAAAATAATCTTTTTTTTTTAAAAAAAAAAAGATGTACAAAAATGCAAGAAATATATCTCTTGCAACCCAACCAGTCCACACATACCAACTTCGGTATTACTGAGCCCATTTTGATGGAGTAGATGTTATGGGCTATGACAGACATTTGTTTAATTTAACTTACAAATGGAATAAATCTCTGGAACTACACTCATTGATCATGCGGTTTATCAACATTAGTGATGGTGTGTGTATAAGCTGATTTTTGCTTTAAACTTACTTTACCCAAGCCAGTACTATTGCGTCCAATAACAACTACACTCTGAAATCATTGGGAAAATTTTGCCATATTGTACGTACTTAACATAAGAACTTTGTACTGGAACTCGAACACAGGGTCCTTAGCTGTTTCCCTATAGTAAACTTGGAAATACGTGCATTCTGAGGTAAAGGAAAGGACATGTTTGGACATTTGAAGCCAACATCAACTGTTCTCCAAGAGTATTCCTGTGATTCTTTTCAACATTAACTGACACTAACCATTTAATAATCCAATCATTTCTGTTTTGTATGTCTCTTCCTATTGAGTCCTCATGTAACTCATGAGATCATCTTCACCAACATGGTATTACTTAGTAACCAAGTGGAAGTATTAAGTAGCTGGCATAGGGTAATAACCTTTAGTGGGTGGTAGACTGTAGAAGCGCTGGACACATAGGTTGACTCTAAGTAATACAAACTATGGTTGGGAATTTAAACAATGTTTCAAGTTGTCACAAAGAGGAACTTTGTAAAAAAAAAGTGGAATATTGTGTCACCCCATAGTTACCTAATTGGAACCCCTGAGGTGAGGGTGCTGATCTGCTGTACCTGGATCTAGCTGATGCATATGTGTGCTGCGGTTTTGTTTCTCCTGCTCTGGGATGGTTTTTTCAGGCCTCAGATGTAGCCATCCCTTCGGTATCCATAACTTGTAGTTTCATTTACAACGAAGCTACCTAGTCCTGTAGTCTTGTTAGGTGGGTTCACAGATGAAGCTCCTTATTAGATTCCTTCCATTGGGAAGTGTGCCGCTCCTGGTCAAGCCTGAGGTCCTCACATGTAGGGACTGGACTGTTGCTGTAAAATCATAAAAAGTGCTGTCTTTTATCCAGCTCTAGATCCAGCCCTGTAGTGCCCCATGACATCTGTTGGATGTCTTCACCTCAGTCATTAAAGCGTCTCACCTGCTTTGCTGTATCCCATATCACACTGTCGATGGCTTCTCTATGAACCTGGCAACAATCTCTCTACCTATCTAGTTCTCAACACAGGTTGCCACCATGCCAGACACACACGTCTCCAGCCACCACATACTCTCTTGAATTCAATTAAATTGACACATGAAAGAACACAACACAATAACCTGTGATCCAATTGATAAGATATAGTTGCCCACCTAGACACACAAAGCCCTGTACACATCCATCCCTTAAGAATATTCGTAACAACCTGTAAAATGTGCAGAGAGGAATCTTAACATTTGCCTCCATGTTCTCTTTGGCTGCTTCTCCTTCCTCGCTCCAGTCTCCTCCCCTCTCTAAAACTTCTCTCCCACCCATCCTTCCTTCTCATCCAATGACAGGCCTCATTCTATCTTGTACTTGCCTTCACCTGTTTAATGACATCTCCTACACTGGACCTTATTTAATTTTTTTCTTATGACGTCTTTTCACCATCATGCTTGTCCCAGCATAATGTGCTGACTTTGTTTCATTTATTGTATTTATTTATTTAGTGTGAATCTTTCATGGTGTGCCTGTAGAGGACAGAGGACAACTGTGGGTGTTGGTTCTCTCCCCTCACTGTAGGAGACTCTGGATACCAAGCTCAGTCTTGGGAGCACTTACCTTTACCTCTTGAGTCATCTCTCCAGCCCCCGATTCTGCTAACAGCACTACTTCATTATGTCATGACTAGTTTGCTACACAGCCTCCAACTCTCAAGTTTATCCTACTGACTTCTTACATTCCACAGTGCCTTCCCCTGTGTTTGCATGGCTCATGCCAGGAAATCATGGCCAGTGTTCACCAGGCACTCACTTCACAACCACCTTCTCCTTACACTGCATTCCGTTATGTCACTTCAACTTATCTCAAGTCCTTTACATTTAGTAGTATATGCACGAAAGCATGCCTAGGTAATTATGATAGCCAACCTGACAATTTGGTTCCCTGGAATCAGATTATCCCATCGGTGACACAATCCTTCCCAGAAGCACCCAGCTAACACCTGCCCATTAACAGCTGTGTTAGCAGCATGTTGGATAACTTGTCCTGTCCCTTTTATGTAATAACAGCAAGAAAAGAATTGTCCTTTATGCTACCTAGAGCTCAAACCTTCAGTGTGTTTATAGAACAACTCAGAGCAGATTTGCCTAGCTAAAGTCAACATTTATTTTTCAAAATATATATCCTTTAGCTTCAAATAACGTAAAGCCACCAGACTTCGATGCCAATGGGTGTGGCACAGACTTCTCTTCAGATCCTGGGCGTTCTTCATTCAAGGGCTTTGCCAAGGAGAGCTTTCAGGGCCATTCTGAGACGTGACAGATCTGGCCTTCTACCTAACCCAGGTTGCCACTTAGCATGCATGGTAATTACGTGGCATGCACACACATTGTTAGGCAGCCTAGGAGAAACGCATGCCTTAAAGAACACAGGGCACTTACAAAATAATTGGAGAGGTTTTCTTCTCTTCCCCTTCTCCTAATGGCTGTCTCTCTCCATGCCTACTTGCATTCTCCACCTGCCTCACTTAAGAGAGCCTGCCTCTACACCTGTAATTTAAAAAGAAAAATATTAAGTGTCGTATACTTGAGGATTAATTGGATCGAGGCAGATTCCTGGCTTTGTTTCTAACAGCTTCAATGAAAAGACTTCCGTGAGAAAAAAAAATGGGGAATAATGGTTGCCTAGGACATTGTAAAATTGTGAAAATTTAAACCCGTAAAAACCAACTCCACTGCTCACAGTGTTGAAGTGGAATGATGACTTCAATTTAGGAGTCCAGTGTGGGCAAGCACAGGGGCTGGAGCCCAGCATGGGCAAGCACAGGGGCTGGAGGCCAGCATGGGCAAGCACAGGGGCTGGAGCCCAGCATGGGCAAGCACAGGGGCTGGAGGCCAGCATGGGCAAGCACAGGGGCTGGAGCCCAGCATGGGCAAGCACAGGGGCTGGAGGCCAGCATGGGCAAGCACAGGGGCTGGAGGCCAGCATGGGCAAGCACAGGGGCTGGAGGCCAGCATGGGCAAGCACAGGGGCTGGAGCAAAGCATGGGCAAACACAGGGGCAGCACAGGGGCTGGAGGCCAGCATGGGCAAGCACAGGGGCTGGAGCCCAGCATGGGCAAGCACAGGGGCTGGAGGCCAGCATGGGCAAGCACAGGGGCTAGAGACAGCATGGGCAAGCAGAGGGGTTGGAGGCCAGTGTGGGCAAGCACAGGAGGATACCATCTCAAACAGCAAGAACCAGAACAAACAAAAAAGCATCAACCAAAACCAAGAAAGAAAATATCAGTTATTATGTTTATGCTTTTGTTTTTCTATTTGTTCCAGATTGAAATGCGAACATATTAAGCTTTCTGGCTTTCAATTTCATCACTGCGAAACGAGATGATAATGCTTATTTTGCTGGGTGCTTTTTAGAAAATTTCTTTATATAATTTATATTTTCTTATATAACTAACATACACTAAAAGCACAAAATAAGTGCCTAAGCAGTAAGCAGATATAGTTTATTATTTATGTTATTTTAGGAATTTCTGTTCACTATAGAATATTAAACCCATTTACAATAAAGATAATAATTTATTTTGGTATAATTTTCTTTTAGGCAGCAGTGGTTATTTTAATTTTGTTTCAGTTTGACATTGGAGTTTCAAAGGATGTTTGTAAATGACTCTAAGAGTCTTTTAAATGGATCCCACTTTATTGGAATAGACTGACTGGTTTAGATGGTTAAACCCAAAGGATTCTCCTGCCTTGAGATTTCCTGTCTTATCATCAGCCTGATGGACACCTAGGAAATGGATGTAACAGAGGGAAGAAGAAGAATCATGGCTGCCTGTGTTTGTGAAGCACCTCCTCATCCTTTCAACTCCTCAGAATCATTTTTCATCGGTCTCAACGTATTTTCTGTAATAGCTGCTAAGTTAACGGCCATCACCCGCTTGCCATGCTCAGAGGGGATGAACAGTTCTTGCAGAATGGAACAAGTCTAGACGATTTCAGATTGGTACAGCTTGCAGCACAGTCACTAAACACAAATGCCTTTTCCACCTTAACTGTAGTTCAACTTTTCGTTGAGAAAAGTGGGTACTAATGCTTTCCAATAATATAAAAATGCTTGATTGAAGTCTTTCTCTCTGTGCCCCTGGAGAAAAGCAGGGGACCCCGAATTATAATAAATGGAATTCTCATAACCTTAGGTGCGTTGAGGTTTAAATATGAATTTTTTGCTTGTTTGCTGCTAGCTTGTATGTGCATGCCTTTCACCCACATGGTTTTATATTTTTGATAGTTCTAAGCACTCATTAACACTTTACAAATACTTGTTGATTTTAGTTTTTATATGTTTTTATAAATATTATATTTTATGTTTTACTAGGAATAACATGTATTTGAGAATACGTGTTCTACTTCATCTATGCTGCTCCACCCTCTGTTTAGAATTCACACCTTAGAAGGACATTAAATCTTGAAAACAAAAGTACACAGTAAATTAAAATATCGATGAATAACCTGTAAAATAGCAGAGTTCAGTCTAAGCTCTGCTTAGTAGTAAGGTGAAAATATCCAGGAAAAAAAATTGGACAACTTTATCCCTAGCTAATTAACTTATGTCTATACCACTGGCTCCTAAATTATAATAATATCAGGCTATAAAGTTTGCTATTTATTCTTCTGTGTCTCAAAGTTTAGCCTACTAGAAATTTAACAATGAATGAAGTTATTAATTTACGTTCTAATACCCCCATCGTCACATACACTGAGCCCCATTAACTTGTGACTTAAATGTGCAACGTACATGGCTCCCTCTGTGTGCAACCAAGGGCAAGGGATAGATCCAAGATAATCTAGGTCTCAATATACTCTGGTAAAATATAAAAAAACCCCTTGAATAATATAAAGTCAATGTTTATTTGACAAAACGTGAGCACAGGGAACGTAGTAATTTGATACCACGTGTGACTTCTAAGTACCTAGGCATAATAAATCAGAAACCTAAAACATTACTGTGTGGAGACCTTAATAACTCTAAATGGTTCGTCTAACAATGAGTGTTTACTGCTTGCATCTGTATATGACAGGACCATGGATTCAACCGATTTCGGATAAAAATATTTGGGCAAAAGAAATGTGCAAATTGAATATGTAAATGTTTTTCTTGCCATTGTGGCTGAAGCGAATTTAACAACTATTTGCGGAACATTTTCACCATAGTAGGCATTTTGAATAATTTATGTAAGATTTAAATATGGAGGAAGACGTGAATAAGTTGTTTGCAGTTTTCTTTTCTAGAAAAGTTTCTTTTCTATTCCTGTAACTAAACACCATGACCATAGCAGTGTATAAAAGAAAGCATTTAATTGGGTCAAGTCTAGGACGATGGAGCAGAGGCATTGTGGTAAGAACAGTTGAGAGCTCACATCTAGATCTGAGAGATAACAGGATAACTGGGAATATTCCAGGTCGCTTTAAACACATCCCAATGACATACCGTCTCCAATAAGGCCACACCTCCTCTGTAAGGCCACATCTCCTTCAACAAGGCCACACCTCCTCTGATAAGGCCACACCTCCTTCAACAAGGCCACACCTCCTCTGTAAGGCCACATCTCCTTCAACAAGGCCACACCTCCTCTGATAAGGCCACACCTCCTTCAACAAGGCCACACCTCCTTTAACCAGGCTCCACCTCCTAATCCTTTCAACCAATTCCACCAACTGCTATATAGTATTCCAATACATGAGCCTATGGGGGCCATTCTCATTCAAACCAGCACACAGTTATCATTTCATCTTATATAGGTGATTGAGTATCATAGAATTTGTTGTCTCTGGGGGTTCTGAAACTGGAAGGAGGAATTCTTTCACAACTATGCACACTTTGACTTCAGTGTCTGAGTCGATAAGACTAAAAGTAAGCCTTATAGTGAATAAAGAGTCATGGCTGTTGAGGAAATTACTGTGAACAACAAAGATTATGAGTTATTATACAGTAAGTACTGTTATAGACATGATTTATTTATGTATTTATGAGAGAAGAATGAGGAACTTATGTACTGTTCTCGATCACCGAGCTGTGAGGGCAGAGTCAGAGTTGCTAGCCCTGGTGCCAGGCTTGGCACTTAGCCAGATACACTCAAACTAATAGGAGAAAAAGTAGGGAAGAGCCTTGCACACATGGGCACTGGGGAGAATTTCCTGAACAGAACACCAATGGCTTATGCTCTAAGAACAAGAATCGACAAATGGGACCTCATACTGTAAGGCAAAGAACACTGTTGTTAGGACAAAACGGCAACCAACAGATTGGGAAAAGATCTTTACCAATCCTACATCTGACAGAGAGCTAATATCCAATATATACAAAAAATTCAAGAAGTTAGATTCCAAAGAATCAAATAACCCCATTAAAAATGGGATACAGAACTTAACAAAGAATTCCCAGCTGAGGAATATCGAATGGCTGAGAAGCACCTAAAGAAATGTTCCACATCCTTAGTCATCAGGGAAATGCAAAACCAAACAACCCTGAGATTCTACCTCACACCCATCAGAATGGCTAAGTTCAAAAACTCAGGTGACAACAGATGCTGGCAAGGATGTGGAGAAAGAGGAACACTCCTTCATTGTTGGTGGGGTTGCAATCTGGTTCAACCTCTCTGGAAACCAGTCTGGAGGTTCCTCAGAAAATTGGACATTGTACTACCTGGGTACCTGGGCACATACCCAAAAGATGCTCCAACATATAACAAGGACACATGCTTCACTATGTTCATAGCAGCCTTATTTATAATAGCCAGAAGCTGGAAAGAGCTCAGATGTCCCTCAACAGAGGAGTGGATACAGAATGGAGTACTACTCAGCTATTAAAAGCAATGATTTCATGAAATTCATAGGCAAATGGATTGAACTAGGAAATATCATCCTGAGTGAGGTAACCCAATCACATAAAAACACGCAGAGTGTGCACTAACTGGTAAGTGGATATTAGCCCAAAAGCTCACTTAGATTACCCAATATAAAAATCCACAGACCACCTGAAACTCAAGAAGAAGGATGACCAAAGTGTAGATGCTTCAGTCCTTCTTAGAAGGAGGAAGAAGAATATTCATAGGAAGAGATATGGAGACAAGGTTTGGAACAGAGACTGAAGGCCATTCAGAGCCTGCCCCACCTGGGGATCTAGCCCATATCTATACAGTCACCAAACCTAGACAATATTGCTGATGCCAAGAAGTGCATGCTGACAGGAGCCTGATATAGCTGTCTCCTGAGAGCTCTGCCAGAGCATGACAAATACAGAGGTGAATGCTAGCAGCAAACCATTGAACTGAGAACAGGGACCCCAATGGAGGAATTAGAGAAAGGATTGAAGGAACTGAAGGGGCTTTCAACCCCATAAGAACAATACCAACCAATCAGAGCTCCCAGGAACTAAACCACAGCCCAGAGATTATACATGGACAGACCCATGGCTCCAGCTGCATATGTAGCAGAGGATGGCCTTGAGGGAGGAGAAACCCTTGGTCCCGCCAAGGCTGGACCCACCAGTGTAGGGGAATGTTAGGGCTGGGAGGCGGGAAGGGGTTGATGGTTGGGTGGGGGAAATGGGATAACATTTGAAATGTAAATAATATCCAATAAAAAAAAAGAACCAACCTTTTTATTTCCATGATCACTTTTCCTATCCCTTTTGGTTATTTCCTCATTTAAAAAATTGATCATCTAATCTATATTCTAATGAGCCCGTAGAGCACATTATAAAATATAAATTTGGAAACCATGGACCAGGACAGCAATTAAGCTGAACCAAGCCATGCCCCTTAGCTTGAGGACTCTCTTCACTTGACTGTCAGGTGAAACCACTGGCTCAGATGGGGAAGAAGATAAAGGATTCTATCTTCCCTCTTCCCTTATGTCTCTTTGGATATTCAAACCTTGGTATGGATTTTTTTCCTTTCCTCATGGGTGCATTTGGCAAATGCTCCTATCAACTTGCGTTGCCCGTATTCCTCTACCGACTGAAGGGCCTTGTCTGGTGTGACCTTTGTAGATGGCTTTTCAGATGGAAGCAAAATCCAGCCCCGCTCTTGCCCACTCCATTCTCTTCTTCTTTAGGATTATAAGTCAGTGGTAATTTCTTATTTGATCATATTGAGCACTGATGGCAAAACCACCATGAAGAGGCTCACCTAGCCTTTTCACATACAAAGCATTTCCTCTGAATATCTCTACGTCTGTAGACTGTGGGATGAGATGTTAGTTTATTTCAGTTAAGCACAGGGTGGTTCGAACTCTTATTTGTGATATAGGGTGCATATTTTGGGGTACAGTGGATCCCTGAGTCTGCATCAGGGACTCTTGTTCTCCCTAAGGTTTAAAGTCAGGATCTAAGTGATCTTTAATTTGACTTTATCTTAAAACAATCATAGTAATCTCCGCTCATGCATTTAGTGTTAGTTGAGCATTTGCCTGCAAATCATTTCAAATATCTTCCTGGTATTTAAGAGTGGCATTTGGTATTTGTCCCTCAAGAATATCTTGGATTTATCTCCATATTCCAGGTTCATTATTTTATCTGCCATACCTCTATCTCATTAATTAATGACAATTATTTCTAGAGCTACTGTCTGCCCAGCCCAGCATATTTCCTGGGTTAGAAACGATGAGTGCCAGGTGTTAGTATGTGCTGAGCTTTTTGTACTGAAATAGACACTAAATTGATCATTGTAAAAGTAAGCTAAAATCCTATTTTATTTTAAACCTGATATTTTATTTTAAATGAGCTTATCTTGATTTCTTAGGACCCAATGGAGAGCAACACTCATTTCTCAATTTTTTAGAGAGAGAATTACAGGACTATAAAGTGAAAAATAGTAAGATTAAGTCCGTGTTCATTGGGATTTTATCATCTCCTTTTTATTTTATGTGGTGGCAGGAGAAAAATGTAAGCTCAGCTAAATGATTCCAGATAGAACGCAATATTTCTTTATTTGTGTTGGAACACTAAAAATACACACCAAACTCAAAAGCCTGAAAACTGGAAACTGGACATGTAACACCAAAATATCTTGGTGAGCAAACAAACAGCAAACAAATAGTTGGTTTTTTTTTTTCTTTTTTCTCTTGCCCATTAGAATGTCACCCATTTTCTAGCAACAGTATAATTTATCTCACCTACAAAATCAGATTCCCTGTGGCCCACAGAATCATGCCGACTTCTTTCTTTGTCTTGTGTGTGGAAGCTTTGTACACTGCTCTATTAGACTATGTCACTGCCCTCTGCCTCATTCCTTCAACAATATGTATTGTCGACCTTCAACATCTTCACAGTGGGTTTGGTGAAGTTCATGAACTGCTTGGTGGCATGAGGGAGTGTGGATTCATGAACTAACTGCCTTAGATGACAGTGGAGTTCCTCCACAAAACTTCTTTCCTACCTTGGCCTCCTGGGACATGTTCATGACTTCTTTTATTCCTTATATCCACAATTGATATTCTTTGTTTCTGAAATAAATGATGTTCCCTTAACATCCCTGAAATGTTTTTTTTTTTTCAGAGCTGAGGACCGAACCCAGGGCCTTGTGCTTGCTAGGCAAGCGCTGTACCACTGAGCTAAATCCCCAACCCTTCCCTTAATATCCCTATCAGTCAACATATTCTTTAGATAATAGGGGCTTCTAATAACTCACCCCACACAACAAGTCAATAACACACTTCTCTCTCTCTCTCTCTCTCTCTCTCTCATCTATCTATCTCTCTATTTATCTATCTATCTATTCATCTATCCATCTATCTTTATCATAATTAAAGAGGGATGGTATTAAAGCAATACATAGATGTGTAGACCTGAAGCCAGGATATTTTTGTTAGCGTGACCCACAGAGTGGTCACATTCAAGACTCCTGTGCTCACTAGGCCACTATTCACCATGAGAACAGATTACTGCATGTACACTTCGGCAAAGGGCAGAGGTCACTCAGCCATGGGACAACATACAGTCAGTGGCTCTGCCTGTGCAAACCTAAGGAGTGTGGCTGTCAGGAACGATCGGTTTCTATAAGTTGCAAGCTGTAATTAAAAGGTGCTGTTACAGCTAAGTGGCTGCTTTTGTAGTTTCTTCAAGCTAGTGGATCTCCAGAATAAGAATCACTAAAGTCATCAATAGTGAATGACTGTCAGCTGTGGGTTGAGATCAATGTTAAATTTTTACCCATTTTCTAGCAACAGTTAAATTTATCTCAGCTAGCAAATAGAGACTAGACTCTCTGTGGCCCACTGACTCATACCGGCTTCCTTGGGAATATTCAGAATACCAAGAAAATATCCTACCACTGACTGTGCTGGCAAGGTAGGTAAACAAGACTTTTTATTCAGAAAAGATTTTGTATGTTGAGACTGGAAGGAAAACTGTTTGTCCAAGGTTAGAGATGGGCTGGAGAAAGCAGATGTTTTAAGTACACCTTCAGCCCTTGGAATGCCATTTTTTTTTCTTGAATGGTGGGAGTTGGGGAATAAAGCCATTCAGCTTAGTTTCATAATTATAGAAAACACTTGGCTACTGCCTGTGTCTCAACAAGCAAGCTCAAACCCAGCAAACTCATTGACAAACACATTAGACTACTGGATGACATAAACAGATTAGCTTTCCGGGGTGGGGGGCATTTATCCATTTAAATAGAAATTAATATTCAAAGGAGAAAAGTGACATGATCATCTCTCAAGGACAGACTAAATAATGACAAGGTAACAGATCATGTTGCTTACAAAAATTTTTTTAAAAAAGCTTTTCTTTCCTCATGGATCACTGATAATTCAGTACCAGGATTCTTTCCCCAAGAATGTATGCAGGGACATGGAAATGTCAGTTGTGAGCCCTGTCAGAGGAGGTCAGAGAATGTGGATTATCTAGAGGGGACATGAACATGGTGAAACCAAGACCAAGACCGAGACCGAGACCATAAAACTTTGCTGAAAAAGACTCCCCAGCCACACAGGGTTGCTTCTCTAGATCTTTCATTGAGATCTATCAAACCTTGGAGGAACCAAGAAATCTTAATGAAAAACTGAGAGGAATAAGCTCTGGTGTATCCAAGGAGTGCAGTATTAATAGAAGAGATCTAGAAGGCTCCAAAAGTCTTTTCAGGGAAAAGATGAATATTTTATGGCGAGTGAAAGAAATCACTATGAAATTAAAAGGTGTCGTACGATGTAACCGTGAGTGCCACAAAACAGTAGCATAGGAAACAAAGATGGAGGTTCCAGTTGTTGAGGGGGAGGGGGAGGGGCTTGGCAGAGTGTAGGGGATTTTACACGGGGACACTTTTTATGAAGCTACAACGATGGACTTGTGTACGGTGAAATCCAGAACCCCCAGAGTGACTTCTAGTGTGAACTGTGGACTGGGATCATGGTGACTTGATAATTTATTGAGTACCACTGAGATATGATACAACAGTGACAGGGATATTGTTTACCTGCAAGGACAGGAGTCCCTGGGAGATATAGGTTTTCCTTATTTTTTTTTTTATCGAAATGAGAGCTGTTCTAAAATTAAGCTTTAGTCACTAACACAAAATGAAGACCCTGTCACCTTCTGCAACACAGTGGCTAACAGACTGTGCACAAGTGATTTCACTCACACACACGCACGCACACACACGCACGCGTGAGAGAAAGAGAGAGAGAGAGAGAGAGAGAGAGAGAGCAGTACCTTCTACTGCAGCAACATATTTGTTATGATAAAACATATAGCTCATTTATTCTGGAAGTAATATAGCGTCTTAGATGTGCTTGTTGTTCGATGGGATTTAATTAATTTATCGACTTTGAGAATTATCGTACAAGCGTAAATGAGGTTGCCAGACTTAATAGTGAGTAGTACTCACCAGTAGTAGTCAAAGAACACATCGTTCTTTTTTTAAGGTTCACTTTTATTATTTTGACTTACGTGGTTCTGCGAATACGTGAGTTCAGGTGTATGCACCTGAGTGCAGGTACCCATGAGGCCCAAGTACTGGGTTCCCTGGAGCTAGAGGTCCAGGTGGCCATGAGCTCCCTGATGTAGGTACTGGAAACTAAACTCCCGTTCTTCAGTAAAGCAGCCGGTGCTCTTGAGCACTAAGCCATGTCTCTAAGCCTGCATACGCCATTCTATGCACTGTGCTAGCCAATGTGCATTTTAGTAAATATTTGTTCTTTTTCTATGGCAGACTTGTGACTAATATCATTAGTCAGGATGAAAACCATTAGTGTAATCAACTCTGAACACATGCTGAAGATCTACCTTCAACCTGGCTGTGTTAGATGGTCAACCTGGCTATGTTAGACAAATTTGTTCTAATGATTTCTATTTTGACTACAGAAGTAAGCACCCCACTGTAGTAATTTTGGATATTACATATATTAAAAAGACAAAAAAATTATAGCTGCTCAGTCAGAGAAAAATAACACAAATCTGGTTTGAGTTGCTTTTAAATCATTTTTAGTCATTAATGACATTTCCAAAACTATCATAAATTTAAAAATAGTTGCAGTAAAACATGCCTCTCCTGAAATTCATCATCCTAACCTTTTTGTGTAGTGTTCACTGTTGTTAAATACATTTACCGCCCCCATCTCCAGATAACTTTTCTTCTTGTGCAACTGGAACTTGTAACCAGTGCTCTAGTCTGTCTTGCTCTGGATTACCCAACTTGAAGGTATCACATGGTGGAATCTCACCATGTCCTTCATGTTTGCTTATTTAAGCATGGCATCCTCATGGTTCAGCTACGCTATAGTATGTGTCACAAAGTCTTCACTCTTGGGGGCTTCCTCCATGTGTGTCATAGTTTTTCTCCTCATTCATGATTGCTCTCCTTCCAAGCTTGAACTATGGTTGTAATATAGCCACGGATATAGATATGTGTCTGGGAAAGATTTCACTTTCTGAATGTGCATCCTCAAGTAGGATTACCAGGTCGTTCTCTATAGTTTGAGGCACTAAATGCCCCAGTGTGCTCTATTGTGGTAACATCATTTTGTATTCCCATTAATAGTACACAAATGCTCAAGTTTTCTAAAACCTAATAGTATTTGCTGTCCAGAGAGTGTGATGTGATGTATCATCACTATTCATCTGCTTTTTGATATGCAAATATGTGATAATGTAACAAATTGGGGCAAATGCATTATTGATTAAGGTGGTAGTATGAGTTATCTTTCCCTTTGTTAAAGGGATGTTTAAAGTTAGTAAAAACTTTGTGTATGAAAACTTAGAAAAACAAAAGAAAACTTAGGCAAGTTATCTGCCATCAATTACTATATTATATTATTCCCCTGTCCTCCAGCTATGGAATTGCTTTTGCACACTATTTAAAGTCTCTTCACCCCAACATTTTATTTCTAAACTTCTTGTTCTCACTACAAAACCCTCATCTTCTCAAATGACTCTTGACTGAGAGGTCATAGTTCTGAGTCAGGTTTAGAGCTGTCTTATATCCCAGAGGATACTTTACACAGCCACAACTTGGTAACTCATGGACACATGCCCAAAACTGAGGTCAAATCCACCTCATTTCAAAAACATTAGTGTTCTCTAGTCAGAAAGTAGAGATTCGTTCCAGAATTTCCCATCTCCATGTTAATCTGTTTTGTCTACTTCTTTATTTTTCCACATCCAGTCCTCTTGTTAGGGAACTCTTACCCATTGCTTTGTCCCTACTTCAGAGCATCTTCCCTTCTACAGAGATCTCTCCACTTACCTTGATGGTCTCACCTTCTTTGGCATCTATCGTTGCTAATCCAGTCTTAACCCTTAGATCAGTGATTCTCGACTTGTGGATTGCAATACCTTTGAGGGTCAAACAACCCTTTTACAGAGGCTGCAAATCAGATATACTGCATATCAGACATTTGCATTATGATTCATAACAGTAGCAAAATTACAGGTATGAAGTAGTCATGAAAATAATTTTACTGTTGGGGGGTCACCACAAAATGAGTAACTGTATTAAAGGGAAGGCCAAGAACCACACCCTGAGGTTATAGGGTTTTTGTGGTAAATGGTCCAGTTGCCTGAGCTTACCACATTGGACATGTTACCTGATCGCTTCCAGTCATGATTTCCTTAAATGTTACATGGACTCTAATAGCAGTATGACTAAGCAGTTCCACCATGGAATATCCTTATACAGATCACAGTGTCTACAATGTCACTAGGGTATGAAATTGTAGAAAGCCATGTTCATATGCACAGGTCATCTTGGCCAAAACTGTGTTTGACAATTAAAATCTCATAATCGTTTTCACTGTCCATACAAATTTCTATTACAGTTACTTTTAATGGCATTTCAGAATCATCATCTGGTCAATGATCTCAAATACCTTTTACTTCCCAATTACACAGTGGAAATCTCTGCCACACCCCCATATAAGCTAACTAAATGCCTCCTCGTAGCCATATTTGTGATCCAGGCTCCATAAGTGTCCCTTGATTGGTGAAAGCCACCTACTTTCCACCTAACCTTGCCCACATCATTTTCCAACTCTAAGCTTATCATCCATCCCTATGGATTTTACTGCCATTCCATTGAGGACTTGTGTACTCAGAAAACAGTGGGTGTTCAGTAAATATCAAAGAGGAACAATGTAGTTCCCATGCTAAGTAAAATCTAGTCTCATTTCCAGGCATGCTAATAAGATGGCTTAGTCTTGTTTATCCATGACTTGTATGGAGGAAAGAACGATCTTTCACTCTGAACACTTGCCCACTGATTTTTATATTCTAATTTTCTTTCTTATGATCACTTGGACGCTTCACTATTTTCTCTCCTTGCCTCATTTCCCCTGTCTTAACTGGCTTCTCTTCCACTCCAGCATTCTTCCCTTGACTCCTGGGCTTGCCATAGAGTGTTGTTCTCCCAGACAGTTATCTGATGGCCACTCGGGACTGTCCACTGGCCTGTTCTCTATTAGTGATCTTCTCTTGTATTTTCATTTTTTTCTGTGAGGTCCTGGGAGTATTCCTACCCGGATTGTCCTATTTTCACCAACATTGAATCTGAGCCAGATCATTGACCTTGGGGATATTTGTTGCTTTATCCAGGGACTCATTTAAAAATGTTCAATCACTGTCAACTTTTTCTTTCACATATTGCTAATGTAACATTAACTATGATTAACTGCAGCCCCATTTAGTAATTTGCTATGTCCAGTGGACTATGTACCTCCTGAAGGGACTTTTAAGATTCAGAGAGGTCATATCCATCATTGTAGTCACCCCTGGGCACTTATCTGGTCACAAATGCACTTAAATCCTTTTTGAGGAAATGACCCTTAGCTTTAAAGATATTTCATCAACCCACATCCATGTTCCTTTCCATCCTCAAGGCATTGGACGTCCTGGAACTCATTCTGTGGATTGTCTCTGCTGTTCTGTGCTGGAAAGCTTTCGTAAGATTTCTTCTGAAGACTAATAGGAATTGTCTGCCTCTGCCAAGCCAAGAAAACATTTGAGCAACCATATAACATTATTGTCAGTCCAGGACTTATTTATCTGAACTTTTTTCCACATTGCTTTAAAATTAATATGAGGTTATTCAACATGAAACTTATGAAAGTAAAATGTGAAGTCTAAATTGACTTACTGTCGCATTATATTTATGTGTATTTTGGTGCATATTTTACAAGTTTCTAGACGTTGAAAACCTTAAACATATTTCTACTACAGAAACAGCCTGCCTTGTAGTTTTGTGAGATTCACATTGCTTATTCCAGTAGCTATTAATTAACTGATTTGCTTACAATTATAACTAATTAATTTGTTTGTAGTATGGCACATCCTTCCTTGTCATAAGCAATAATTCTGGGTCCCTCAAATCAGATGTGATAAAGAAAAGAAAGACTTTCTGTTAGGATGTGGATAGGAGTGTTTCAACAACATTACTGGGCAAGAATGAGACCTAAACCCCCAATGTGATGTCAGTTTCAGTTTAACCCAGATTGGGAGAAAGTTGAGGACCTCATTGTAAGACTTAACTTTCTTGAATATGGTGGGTGTACACCATATGCAGTCTCATGTGGCCAGGAGCATGGTTCATTGTCTACCACGACTTTGACATCCTTTGTCTGCAGGCAGCCTGTTATCATTTGGGGGATGTATCTGAAAATAAAAGTGATAAAGAATCAAAAGTGAAGTTTACTGGTCTAGTTAATGTTGATGAGTCTAAGTTCTATTTCTGGCTCTGTCTTCCCTTCTTGGCTGCGGTACAGGCTGCCTAAGCTTTCATTATTACTTATTTTATTGCACTGTATTGTTTTTTTAAAGTGATTATTTCCATGGCAACGAGGCACTATTCCAGGCATCAGGGACAGATAACAGCCACAGTGGAGTTAGAAATCAGCAAAGGAGATAAAGAAAATGGAGAGCACAGCAGTAGGGGCCATAAGAAGTTAAAGCAAAAATGTAGGATGAGCCAACAGATCATCGGTATGCTCTCTCATTTCTTATGTCTGTTACTGGAAGAATTCACTTTCTTCCTGTCTACAGGGCAAGTGAATGTGATAGCTAGACTTATGCTCACCTGCTAGTAGTATAAACTAAGAAAGATACACTTGTGAAGTCAGCAGCACACAATCCTTCTAGTCTACCTGCCATTTTTGACCCTCACAAAGAGTTTGTGGTCCGAAGGTGACAGGAAATAGTTATGTCAGTATAAGGAAATGCATCAAGTACCAGATGTGGCGGTGGCCCTAGGTCAGAAAGCAAACCAGAGCAGATCACACACTATTTTTCAGAGAAGAAAGAATAAAGGTCCTTTGATAACGAAGGCTTGGATGTGTGACTGTCAATTCGTCCTTGCTGCCGCCTTGCCATCAAAGCAGACTGGCCATTCCAAAAGAAAGTAAAAAGTTACCAGGTAGGTAATCATAATCTTAAGGATCTCAGCTTCTAGAGAAGCACTGATCTTAATTTCAATATGTTAATTCCACTTTGTAACTCTCCTGGCAGGAATGATATGTTTTGGGTTTATAGTTAACATTTGCAAAGAAAAAGTACCCTTTGAAATCTCTTCCCTACACCACAAAACAGGAAAAGGTCTTGGATGCCACAGCTTGGAATGCAAACAAATCAGATAGTGCAGCCTTGCGCTGTATGTTATTCATGAGAACTAACACTGCAAGCCACGTTTGACACTGTCATAAGGACCATATCAGGTAAGCAACCCCAAACTGCTGACCAGAGCTACACATTGCCTGTTGTTGAGAGGATAATTACTGTTTGGTGTTGTAGCCAAAGTCTGTGGATGTGTTCTGACTTTTGAGTATTGTTTTAGAGGACTGAGCTGTGTCTTTTGTCCATCTCCTTTTTACTGAGCTCAAGGGGATGACTTCAGAGTTGTTTTATTTATTATATGGCAGCTAATGAAAGTGATCATGCTCACTTTCTCCTCTAAATTCATGATTTGAATGTGTCCATAAAGCAGATCTGAGAGGAAATGGAGTATCAGCATGACTCTGTCAACATCTTAGTATAGAGGTCTGCTCTGATTGTATGCCAAAGAGGACCCAGGTCTCTTGTGATATGGACAGAAAAGGGGGGAAGGAAAATGATCAATAGTATCTGACCTCTTTTATTCTACACAGCAGTCACAAAACACTTTCACTCAGCCCTCATAAGTAGATATTCCTTTGGAATATCATTGTATTTTATGAATAGAAGTGTTGGAGTTTATAGTAATGCATACGTAGATTATTTAAGGATTAATAGGTTCAAAACACAGATCTCTTAACTCCAAGTTTAGCTTATTCTCTTGACATTAAACAGGGTATCTGACAGCCCAGTTTCATTAGAATTTTATTACCAAAATTGAATTTTAAAGAAAATGAAAATGAATGCTAATGGAAACCATGAATGTTTTGTTAATACATTGAGTATGCTGAGATCAGGTACATAATATTTGACTCATTAATAAATATGCTTGCAGTGCAGTTGAATTTTAAAAGTTATAATTGTAGCAATAATGACCTTTCCATTAGAAGAATAGAAGATTATTCCCTAGGTAACAGTTTAATTTTTTTGTTTGTACTTTTGTTCTATCCGGAAGATATTTCAGTAAATCTTAGGTCATTTAGCCTGTGAAAGGATAAGAAATGTGCTAATTAACCTCAAATTTCTTCCCTTAAACTTCGTTAGCCGGCTGATCTCTTCCTTGACCTCTTATTAGACAAGATAAAATGGTGGAAAAATAGCCAGGAATTCTCTATGATTTCTAATCAGAGTTTCTATCATACTGATTTTTCCAATTCACGTTCCTTAGTTTGCAAGGTGCTTAGTTGCCTTGGTTTTGAAATAATTTCTTGCTGAAATGTAGAACTGATTTTGTTTGATTTGAATAGCTTGAGGAAATGTACTCAATGAACCTTTTCTAAATCCCCATTTTGTGTCAGCTGCTATACGAAATCAGAGTGCTATGCATGCATGGTAGTGTATGCAAAATAAAATTGTTTTTATTGAAATATTAATTTTATATATTATTTTCCAAATATGCATTGGCATTCCTAATCTTGATGGCTATCAAGTAAATATTTTATTTAAACCATAATGTAAAGACAAGAAATCAGCAAAGAAGAAGAGAGGACTTATCTTAGACTGTATTGTAGATGTGCTAAAAAGGGGCTACACAGGGGACCACACACTGAGCATACTATTGTGGTTGCATGGAATTACATCACACAGTGGCACCACAGCCAGATTAACTTGTATAAGCGCCCTCTGATATTCACATAGCAAATTAACTTAACAACACATTCTCATTGTTAAGTGGTGATGGTTGCCTGCAACAGATTCTCTTATTAATACTCTATTCAAGAACATAAAAAAATATATTTACCACTAAATGATACTTTAAAAGCAGAACAGTGCTATGGCTTTATTAGCAACATGGTATTTTTTCTCATAGTTCATTTAAAAATTTTTTTTCTTTGAGGAAAAATTTAAATCGTAGACATATGTCTCAACAACTCTAGTATAAAATGAAAATGCAAAATCCACTGATGGCTAGCCTTCATCGATTACCTGATACTTGAAAGTCCATTTGCAAGGCTAAGAGATAATACCTGCACTTACACTCATCTCTGCAGACACATGAGGAATTGAAGCTCACTGAGGTGTGTAGGCAAGTGGAACACAGACCCTTCGATCTCAGGCCCTTTTCTCCACCAGTGCGAAAACAACAATTGGAATGGGTGTTAGAATGGTGTAAACATGAAGATGTCCAGACACAGTAAGTAGGAAGATTCCTTGGATTTCAGGCAGATGTGACTCTGGTCAGGCTTTTTTAGGGTGACAGAAAATCAACTTAGGTATTGATGAGCAAGGGAAGCAAAGGAAGAGGAAATGGAAAATGTGACTAACATAATCTTAGAACACAGATGAGTGCGGATGAGAAAGAAGATGGAAGGTTACAAAGGTCCAAAGAATGCTAGAGACCTGACCATATGCAGGGAGCAACAGAAAGACAGAGTCAGTCCTCCAATCCAGGACTTTTCCTTTACCCTGTGGGAGATTATTTTTGAAAGTTTTTGGAGCATCGGATATTTATGAAATATTGCCTGTTAACTGTCCTTTTCAGATTGTGTTTCTCTAGCCTCTGAGCACCATGTTTGCAGCATCAATGTTCTGCTAAACCTGAGGCTGGTCTTTTGTTTCTAGTCTTTTTGACAGGGTCTCAGTATTATAAACTCAGACTGGTTTCAACTTGATGATCTTCCTCCCTCAGCCTCCCTGTGACTAAAATTATAGGGATGCACTGCTGGGAGGAACTAAGCCTGCAGGCTTCCAGAGGGGTTGTATAATCATAGATTTTTATTTTTTCCTTTATTTGGTTTTGTGTAAACTGGACTTTAAACATGCTATGAAAGCACTAGACCTCTTCAGAGTCAGCTGCCTAGCACTTAAAACAATTGTCATCGGTCATGCATCATCTACCTGCTTATCTAAGGACCCATCATCCATTCACCATGTAGTTGATGTATTTAACATATAGATAGTACATATAGCACCTGACCCCTCTAGGATCTTTGCTTTTGCATGACTTCCCAGCTCTAAGGGACAACGGCGATTGGTTCAGGTTTGGAGCCTATGGCCATGTTGGTTAAACTCTTCAGACACAATGTGACTGGCTTCCTGTATCAGTGATCAGTTGAGTCCTGAGGTGAAACAGTCAGATATGATAACAGAGAAGAGGAGACCTCACCCTATGAAGGTGGAAAGGGAGAGGCTCAACCTCCACATGAATCTGTAAAGTCTCCATCAAGACTGCCCTGCCCTGTTGATATTCTAAACCCTGCCCTTAAGAGACAGAGATTGTATTTACATTGTAGTAGGTATCAGAAGTTACCTAGGGCTCATTTAACCTAGATAGGAGGAGCTGTGTCAATTATGTGCGATCACCATATGTGCTATTTTATATAAGGGCACTTAATATTTGAAACTTACAATACATTCCTAAGATCTTGGAACCCTTCCTTTCTGAACACCAAGGGATATGCACACACACATTGCTCACATCAGACCATAATATGTATTTAATGGAGCTGTTCTCATGAGTACATTCTCAATAATAGTTAAAGAAATGTTCCTTTAATGATGTAATAATGAATATTTTTCATACTTTTATGGACACATAATTATGTTAATACATGAAGGATTCTAATAAAGTTCAACTTATAGGAATCAGGGATTGAGGGTTCCAGTTCCCCAGATTTTGTTCAGTAGAACCAAGTGGAAAGCATTGGACACTTCCATCAGAAGCATAAGAATAATTTGTTTTCTATTCCTTCCCATGTTTGTTAAAAGTGTTTTATTAACCCAATATTGAATCCGTTATATATAATACTATATAATATATTTATGAGAAAGTAATAATTTACGTGTCACACTATAGAAATGATGTAAAAGACTTTTCTGTGAGTTAGTGAAGATCTAGGTAATTTAAACTCAAAAAAAGGGTGATAGCAACAGAACTGTATCCTTTCTCCCCCCTGCCCCAAAATGACTGTTTCCCATCCCAATGAACTCAAAGTTTGTATTTGGTTAAAAACAAGTACAGCAAAGGATGGAAGGTGTTAAGTTTTCATAAACATTTGATATTTGGAAGCAATATATTTGCATGAAGAAATTAACTCACAGTCACAAATTAATAAACTCATAGGAATATCCAAGTTCTTTTCTATTTTGAATGTAATTCTCTTCTTTCAGTGATTCAGGAGGTAGTAAATATCCAGTTTACAAAAAAGGAATAATAGTTGGTTCTTCCTTTTCCTCTTCTGCATCCAGTTTTTGAGGGAGCACCATCCAGAGACATTTGCTCCTGAACTCTGTATATGTTTGTGTTTGTGCGTGCACACACGTGTGTGTGTGTGGGTGTGTTCATGTTTATATGCATTCATGTGTGTTCATTAGAGTGTGTCTTTATGCTTGTACATGAGTGTGTGCATCTGTGTGTGTTTTCATGTGTGAGCAGGACTCAGTGAAACGTAACAGGGACTTGGGGTATTTGGAATCTCTTGGCTATGTGGCTCTTTGTCCTACCCAGTCAGTATGTGGTGTCAATATTTAGTTTACTTGCTTCAGATAATCTAACATATATAGTATATGGGTTAAATTGTCAAGGGAGTCATATTTTGAGGGTGCTCTGGAAAGGTACAGCTTCAAGTTGCTAGTTCTCTGCTGTGTAATGTCAGCTGCAAGTTTCTGAAGCCCTGGCACTTTGCTGTATGTGTAATAAACACGTGATGAGCCCTTTACATAGACCTGTCTCACCTCTGCCAAGGATTCAGCAAAGGAAATGCAACCAATTAAAGGAGTTTCTGACCAAGTGCTTAGAACCGTTTTTTTCCCCCCCGGTGCCCTGACTTTCTTGTCGGACTGCCTTTTCAAGATGAATGCCCTTTTTAATTTCTCCAAACGTAGAAATTTTCCATCTGACACATGGATATTTTAGCTAGAACTAGCATTTCTCAAGTCAGCGAGCACAGGGTTGGGGGATGGTAGTTGGGGGGAAGAGGCTTCACCATGGAGGAGCAGCCTCTGTGATTCAAATGCCTTTGTAATAGGGAGAGGATATAGGGACTGAATTGGCTGAGAGTTTGGCTATTTCTGCATAGATTCCACTAAAGGAGCTCTGGTTTCACCTCATGGGAATTGTAACCAGATTGAAAGCCCTTGAGATTGAAGATACTGGCTATGGAACCTGAGTGTGTGCCAACAGTAATTACTGGTTAAACTGCAAAACGATTTTAGTAAGTTGCGTAGGAGAACAAAGTGACATGAACAGCTGGCTATTGCTTTGGCCCTTGTGCTGTATTTGAAACACCGCCATTACATATGCCATGCATTATTTATGCATACGGTGGCTTTAGGTAGCTGTTTTGTACTTTCTATGATCAATTAGAAATTCAGTGTTTTCAGTTTGCTCCCCTGTTTCTTGAAAGAAAAACCTGCACGTTTGCCTCCCCCCCCAACCCCCGGTGAGGTATCAAAGGAAAACGTATTTTAAATTAGAGCCAACTGTGTTTGCCAAGTTTTCCTTCATGAACATTTATAAACTGTGGGCTTTAACTGAAGAGAAGTAAGTTATTTATAGCTATAAGCAATGGACTCCACAGATGAAAAGTCTTAAATATTACCTGTAAATAAGGATTTGCTTTGACCAGGTGATTACATTTAACTCTTAAATCACAGTTTGTTTGAGAAGATTGTAGTCTTTGGCTTCTTAATCTGTGATTTCTATAGATAGCTCTTGGGATCCCACATGTTCAGGGGGCACTTGAACATATTTGGGTACCAAGAGGCCCCCTGATCCAGTGGGTACCAGGCAACGTGAAGCTAAGCATTTGTGGTGGAGTCAGGTTAAAGAGGCAACAGCACTGTTTGGTTGTAATGTTGAAATCCAGTTGGTTGTGGAAACTCTCACAGCTCAAAGAATGCTTAGCGTGCACCTGACAGGACATAGCTTCCCTCTCGGCCTGTTCTTTCTCAGTTTAGAAACTTATAACATGAAGGGTACAGCTGGCTTCCGGATCGTACATGGTCAGGTGAGTCAGGATGTGAGCAGATGTGTGGTATGTTAGTTTAACACGTGACTGAATGCCGCTGGGAGGCCTCTAGACCTGTTGAGCTGTAAGTGGGTGAAATGAATCTATAAGATCTGAATTTTTGGTTTAATTTAATCCAAACACCAATGTATGAATTTTGAATTTTGAATGAGGTCTGACCCTCTTTTGGTTCCCCATCTGAATTCGTTTATTAATATTTCAGTAAAACATCTTTGCAAGGGTCAGATGAAAGCTATCAAATTATTGAAAATTAGGCCTAATAAAGAGAGGAGATCTCACAACCTCAAGAGCCCCGATCTAGCTTAGATTCTGGATTTTGTCACCAAATTATATGAGTTGACTTGCTTTGTTGTGAATTATGCATAAGTTGCTGTTCATTTGAAAATCAAACAGACCTCAAAATAACTAAAGGAAAAGGTGACAATTTAACTTTTCTATTCAGTCCTTTATTAATAGAAATTAAAAGTTGTTCCCTATATTTACAAACAAATACTTAATAGTTAGATTAGATTAAACATTGCCATAAACATTAGCTATATCTCATGAGAAAATAATCTAATTTCCTAAATCTGATCTATATTTAAATACATGTATTTCTTCTTTTGTTCTTTTCTTTTTTTCCGGAGCTGAGGACCGAACCCAGGGCCTTGCGTTTGCTAGGCAAGCGCTTTACCACTGAGCTAAATCCCCAACCCACATGGATTTCTTTATCTCACTAAACTACTATGAAATAGATTAAGTGTCATTTCTGACTTTAGACTTTATGTTTCTCTTTTGGGTAATTCTAGATGCTTCAGCCATAAATTCTTGGAGGAAATGCCAATAAGTGTTTCTGCAAAAAGAACAAAGGTTGGCACGTTGTAATCTTCATGGCATCTTGGCATCTGTTTTTGCTTTTTAACATGGACGCTACTAGCAGCATCCATTGCCCTGTGCACAGTGATCTGTGTTAAGTGCCCAGGTGGTCATGCTTTCCCATTTACCTCTGTTTGCCTGTTTCTTAATACCTTAGTTTTACAGTTGAATAACACCATTAGGATTATGTCTCAGTTTGGGCCATTTCTGGGACCAGTTTTCTCAGGGGAAATTGTGTCCTTTAAACCTATGGAGACATATATGATTTTGACTTCCTTTAAAATATCCTAGTAGATTACCTTCCTTTTCAAAGGCCCTATGAGAACAAATTTACTCCTTTACTCTCTAGATTTAATTCTGGGGAGACATTCATTCCTAGCCTAAAAATCTAAAATATGAAGGGTCTGAAACGGGAGCCTTGGAGCTGTGTTATGGTGTCACACATGGGAAATTCCATGTCATAAAAGTTTATTTTGTTAATAAAATCATTAAAGGAGTTGGTTTGAGTCCGATCCCCATGGTATCTCATCATTTACATGCGGGTATTTCAAATTCTGTTAGACAAACACAACAAATAAATGAAATGAAACTAAGAACAACAAATCCACTTTTTTATTGGATATTTTATGTATTTATGTTTCAAATGTTACTCCCTTTCCCAGTTCCTCCTTCTCCCATACCCCTCCCCTGCCTCTATGAAGATGCTCCCCCTCCCACCTACATACTCCCATCTCTCCACCCTAGCATTCCCCTATACTGGGGAAACGAATCTTCACAGGATGTTCTCCTCCTGTTGATGCCAGACAATGCCATCCTCTGCTATATACGTATCTGGAGCCATGGGTCCCTCCAAATGGGTCTACTCTTTGGTTGGTGGTTTAGTCCCTGGGAGCTCTGGTTGAACATACCTACTTCTGACATAAAGCATCTTACAAGAGGTACACATGCAAGCTGCTGTCCACTTTGGGTCATTTCATATCACACCATATGCCTATGGTCTTTTGTAATCATAAGCCCCTCAGTAAATAAGCCATATTGTTATGTTTCTCTTGAACTACAACCATATTATTGCACAGGTGTCTGGTTTTTATATGCAATGATATTACATGGGTTTCAAATACATCTTTGGGTTCAGCTCAACTGCTGACACATTCTGTAGTATTATTCAAAACGAGAGTTTACTTTCTGAAACCGAGACTAGCAACCTTGTCTTGATTCATCCATCTTTAGAGAGCTGGATCAATTTTTAGGTGAGGAATGAACATTGCTGAGAGGGAATGCACATGTGAATCAGACCAGCATGTGCTGGGTTCTGTTCAGTCCTTCAGTTGCTGGTCCTGGATAGAAAATGGGGATGATGAATTCAGAAAATGGAAATTTCCTCTTCACCAATTAAACTTTCAGTAACCCTGAATACCACATATTTACTATCTGGTGAAGGCTTCATGCATTTGTAGGAATTTTATCCTAACAGCAAAGGAGTATGGCTACATTTTCATGGACAGTGATTAAAGACTCAGATTTATGAGAGAATTGACAGTGTAACTTTAAATGCTCAGAACAGGACAGCAGAGCATAAAAACCTTTCAAGGTTGGAAGCGTTGAGTCATCCACATCAGCCATTTTAACCTGATGGAGTTGCTGTTTACATCAGAATGCATCTGTTGTGATCCAGTCAAGATTTTATGCATTGAGAAACCAATGCCAATCTTAAAACCAAGATGCTTAAAGACCAGAACTTCTAGAATGGTGCTCCTGCCTGGCAGAGGTCCCAGTTTCCCTATGTTCTCCCCTCTCCAGTTGGCCTTTGCGTCTCATCGCCTACCCTGGACTTTGTAACAGTGTATTGTCTCAACTGATACTGTTGATTCATCATTATGTGTGCATGTCTGTGCATGTGTGTGCACATGTGTGCTGCCTTAGTTTGCCTTATATTGCCAAAGTCTGACACTTATTTGTAATTAAAATGTTACCACAGAACAATTAGTTTTCCAGTTCAGTTAGAAGATTATATGATTAGTTGTTTATAATTAATTAATTAACAAGATGGGGTCTTGTTACATAGTTGGGACTAAAGGCTTAAACTGCCTATATAGCCCAGACTGGTCTTGAATTCAGTCTTCCTGCTTCAGCTTCCTGGATGCTTACATTATAAGTGGCTCTTCTCTTCCTGTTTCCTTTACTAGTATAAATGACTTTGCATGGAGAGCATGGTTCTGTGTTAATTCTAAAAAGTGACAAAGGCACACGTGTGCACACATTTCCAGCAGAATCAGAGAACTGGGGATGAGCGGGGTGAGGAGTAAAGCACCTTCCCTTCGAGGCAAGTCTCATTACCCATCTACACCTACACTCCCCTAGATGAGGTGAGGTGTCAAGCTGGCTTCACTTTTCTCTATGGGGAGATGAGAGTATAATTAGGTATTAGTACTGTTTAATCCTAAAGCATGATTAGGAATATGCTGTTGATAAAATATTTGGATGAGAGGGGAAAAAATCAATGATAACTGCTTCCACTTTAAGAATTGTATTATCACTGCGCGGCCTTCCCCGGTACGTTGGTCCTGATGACGTAAGATCATGACTAAGTCTCCATTTTCATTCTCTCTTGCTGCACGAGCTCCAGATTAAGACACTCAATAGAAGAGGGAGAATCTATATCTGGATATCCCACTTGAAGCTCTTAATGATGGTGTGACCATCTCTCTCCCATTTTCCCTCCCCTCTTGCTATGTTTCCCTATTTAGCTTAAACCATGGCTAATTTTCTATGTCTCTTCTTATTCTACTTTGCACATCATTTTGGGGTGGGAGATTTAAGAGAACCGCTGTTTTCTAAGGGAATAACTTGATTTCTCGGTGGTTCATGCATTCGATTTAGGAAAATTTGCATCTTTTTGTACTGTGGAAGAAAGTTGATGTGGTAACGAAGGATGAAACCAATTACATTAGGACAATGGTCATGATGAATAGATAGATTTCAGGAATTAAAACAATGAATAAAATCCAGCTATGATTTGATAGTGAGTGGTTTACTATTTCAATATTTCTGAAAATCATGCGCCCACTCATTCTTCGGAAATTATACGGTGCCAGATCCTCTAACGCATCTGCCCTGCTGCTTCAGAACAGCGCATTAGGTGTGACGTGTAATTAGTGTCTAAAATTAGTTTGCCCAATGGTCTTGAAACCGGTCCCTTATAATTTAGGTCAGCACTGAAAATGCCAGTGTACTACATTAGTACATTCTCAACTCTTTTTTCCCTGGTAGCTACTGGGTAAGGAAACAAGCCCCTCCCCCTTCCTCTGATGGCCCAAGTTTGACAGATTCTCACACAGATTTTATATTTTGTAAGTGTAAAGGTCAGAAGGTCAGTTCTCGGTCAAATTTGTTTGCAGTTTTTCTGTATTTAATTATTGTATAGCAGACTCCTGTTAATGACACGAGACATGTTCATATGATTAGGAAATGCATCATTTTCACAGAACATACATAATCGTACAAATAAAGATCTGGGCGCTGAATTAATATCTTAGTGATAAATATGGCCCATTATGTTAAATATTTTAAAAATCAAGATTTCAGGTTGTGTAATGTGAACATTCCATTTTTAATGGACTTACTTAAAAAGAAATGTTTTGTTGATTATGAAAAAGTTAAAGAGCATGACTAAATACTTTAGTTTTGAAGAGTTTTGAAGCCATGTTTGTGCTTAGCACTGGACAGTTTGATTTAGTGACACTGAATTTCATTTATTTGTGGTGTATAATTTTATGTTTTTCACTGCCAATTAAATCATTATGTTTCAAAGGCCTTATTGAGATATAAATTGCATACAGTTAAATCTCTTCATTTTAGTTACATAATTCGGTGATTTTAAGTACATTCGTGAAGTTACACAATTGTCCTTCCAATCCACACTTAGAAAATTCTTTGTCACAAGAATTCCTACAGTCTGTTTAGAGTAAGCCCTCCACCCCATGCCAAGCTCCACAAGATCATTAGTGTGTTCTCTGTATCTGTAGATTCCTTTTGTGTTCCTTTTTATAATAATGGGCTCTGTTGGCTCTGCTTGAGTTAGCCCTTCCAACATGGGTCTACAGAAACACATCTTCCTTCTTATTCCTGCTTCTGATGTATCTAATAAAATTTGATGCTCTGTACCATATTCATGTGACCCACATACACAACAATACCCTGTCTGTTCATCCCAGACAGCAGGCTTATCATCTGGGCTTGTATAACAATCAAGAAATAGTACTTGCCCAAGGACAGGGTCATCAAATGATGTGTTTCCTGGAGTTTATCTCTACCATGAGGCTATGAATAACTGTAGATTTTGTTATTTCCAAGATGTCCTCTCTGAATCAGTTGCTTTGGAGGTGTTGTAATTACAAATATTTACAGTATTTTCAAAAGCTTTGTGTTACAAACTACCAATTTTGTCACATTGCACTCATTCAGTACTATGTACTGTGATTAAGATTCCATACTTCATATTTCACTCTGTTCAAGTTTGGTTTTCCTTTCTCCTACTACTTCCAGGGAGCTCTCGTGCCCCTCTCATGAACGTGTTTGTTTGTTTTTTTCTCTTTTGAACTCTTGGCTTGCTAGGTTCTTTTTCTGTAATTCCTGCATTAATAGTCCCTGTGTGAAATCTGCAGTCCTGCTGCACATTCACTTTCTACCTCGATTATCTTTGCTCCTTGGGTGTGTTTACATCAGCAGCTTTGTCGTCTTTCTTCTGCTGACTTCCACATGGGCATCGTGAAAGAATTTAGCAAAGCATCTTGGTTCATAGTTGCTCTCTGTGCCTTTGTCTTCAGTGAAGGGCATTTCCTCCTCAGCCATTGACTAAATCTCTCACTTAAGGGTCTTATGACTTGCACCTAGAGTTCAGAGAGTCCATTTCAGCCGTTATGAACTCAGAAGAAAGAGAATGAATGAGTTGTAATTTTCCCAAGTGCTAAGGTGCTGTGCTTGTCTTCTGAACCTAGTCGTTCTTCTTTCCTATTTTAGCAACTTATTTGTTTCCCTCTACAAATTAGTCTTCAGTCAGAAATCGGAATGCCCTAAACATAAAACAGATCACTTTATTCCTTGTTTAAGAAGAAAATAAAACCTAGTTATCCTTCTTTGGTATTTTGGCAATTATTTTATTTCCCTTTAAAATTAGTCTTCAGACAGAAATTGGAATGCCCCAAACATAGAACAGATCACTTTATCCCTTGTTTAAAAAGAAAATAAGAGTTTATTAGATTAAATGGTAATTCAGAATTCTAAAGCCATGGAAGGAGCTCAGGGTGCAGGACAAAGTGTCTTTCTCCCCAGTGGGCTCTGAGAGTCTGTAGCTCTGGCTCCGGGGAGGCCAATACTGAGCTTCCTGCTAGAATTCGGTAAACTGTCCCAAGCGATGCAGAACTGAGGCCATTAAGGTGGTCTTGTCCACACATCCTCTGCGCAGGCTCAAAGTCCTGCCCTGTGCAAGCAGAAGGAATGGGCTTGCTTCTTGATGACCAACTATGTCTGTTAAGTCCACTAGTCAGAGTTTCCAGAATGAGAGACAAGCCTCTAACGTTGGTATTGAAGTCTTTTTTCAAAGAAGACTTCAAGATCAGAGATGCCACATTCCACAATAACATTTTAATGTATTTCTGCCTAAAATGAAACATGGCCTCCTCACGTGGGTTCAGAGCATTGGGTGGCTTCTGTCTCTCTGCTCGCCTGCTCTGACTTCCTCTTCTGCACCCCATGCTGCCAACACACTGGCTTGCAGTCTGTGTCTCATTCGAGCCGCATTAGTGCCTGGAAGCCCGTTTTCTTCCTTTCAAAGATTTCTTTACCTTTCTTGGTTCTTGTATAATTTTAGAATTATTGTTATTTTAAGATGACATCTCATTATCAAGCCCAAGCTAACCTTGGACTAATTTTCCTTCTTCATTGGCCTCAAGTGTGGGCATTTTAGGTATGTATCATCTTGACCGGTCTTTATTAACTTTTCAGAGTTTCATACAAGCACAGTATTTATGTCATTTCCACCCACTCCCCTTTCATCTGCCTCCTCCCCTGCAACCGTCTCAAGTTCGTGATTTCTTCTTTATTGATTATTGTTACACATTCACGGACATGCACATAAAAACCTATTGACTTCATTTACTGTCGCTCACATGTGTTTGTGTTTAGCGATGACCGCTTGAGACTGGATAGCCTATCAGGGAGCTCATCACTACAGAAAATGGGTTCCCTCTCTCTCGTTAGCCATTACTTGCCTGTAGCCTTTCATCTAAGGATAGGGCCTTGACAGTCAGAGTGGGTAAGACCAAGAAAACAGCGGACAGACGCTGGTGAGTCTACAATTAGAGAGAGGAAACTCCATCCACTGTGGGTGGGAGTGCGAACTGGTTCAACTACTGTGGGAACCAAGGTGAGAATACTCAAGGAGTGAAAGTAGATATAGCTGTGCCACCTCCTGACAGCGAATTCAACATCCTGTTACACAGAGCCTGTTCACCCTTGCTCTAGCCACAGTATCCAGAACATGACAACGACTTAGCGTTATTTATCTTAAATTTTAAATAGTATACAATATGTTATCCAGGTGCATCATAATAATTTGTTCTTATGATTCCCCTCCCGCGCTGTCCTTCCCATCCCCCTTTATTATCCTCAAATAGTACTCTTACGTTGAATAGTTTGGTCAACTTAAGGGAAACTAGAGTCATCTGGGAAGAGTGTACATCAGTTGAGGAATAGAAATCCGTCAGATTGGCCTGAGAAGCACTTTCTTGGTTGCTGGTTGATGTGGGAGGATCTAGGCCAGTGGGGGTGGTGCCTGCCCTGGGCTGATGGGCCTGCATTGTATTAGAAGGGCACCTGAGCAAGTCAGAGTAAATGAACCAGAACATGGTGTTCATCTGTGCTCTCTGCTTCACTTCCCGCCTCAGGTTCCTGTCCTAGCTTCCTCAGCTCCAGTGTCAAACCCTTTCCTCTTCAACTTGCCTTGAGCAGGCTTTGATCATAGCAGCCGGAAGCAAAGTAGAGCAGCTTGGCTCCCCCTTTCACACCACATGTGTCCCCTATCCTTAGTCTTTGTGATCTTCCCTCTTTAAGATCTTTTCCTTACCCATGTGGTCCTCTTCTGGCTTTAGCTTTCTCCAAGCACAAGCCCAGATGCATGCCTCCGCCTATGAACTTAAACCTGGTTTCTGCCTGTGAGAGAACATGTGGCACTTGTCTTCTTGAGTCATTTACTTAATGATCTACAGCTCCGTGTGTTTCCTGAAAATGACATGATCTTTTTTTTTCTTTACTGATCATTAATGTTCCGTCATGTGTATGCTCTGTGTTTTCTTCATCCAATCACTTGTTGATAGACATTTAGTCTGGTGTTATTTAGCTGTTCTAAATACACACAGGCACGTAAGTAGCTCTATTGTAGATTAACCTCAGGGACTTTGGTTTATACTGAGGACTGATAAGGCTGGTCATACAGTGGTTCTTAGAATTTATTATTATTATTATTATTATTATTATTATCTTCAATACTGCCTTTACCAGTTTATATTCCAGATAGACATAAAGATCCGTCTCCCTTTTTCTTCACATCTCCTATGTCACTCGTTTTTGCTTTCACCGTGAAAACACCCTGTGGGGTGAGATGATAATTTAACTTTGCTTTAATTTGCATTTCCCCAATGGCTTAGGATATTAAAGAGGTTTTTAAAAATATATTTGACCATTTGCATTTCTTGAAAACTGTCCCCAGCTTACTCGTCCACTTACATATTAAGAATGTCACCCTTATGAATGATCTCTAGGTGCAGTGTTTTTTACATCTTGGCCATATCTCCTATCCCTTCTTATTTAGTAATTATTTTTACATGTACACACAAATGTATGTGAAACCTATTGAATCCGTCTAGTGTTGCTCATGTGTCTATGTGTTCAGTGTTTTCTTGAGCATAAGTTTTAGATGTCAGACAATTCCACTTTTCAATGCTTGGGATTATTTCCTGTGCTATACACAACCTCTTTACACAGAGCTTGCCTGTGTTTATGTTTTTTTAGCATGTTGTCTGTTTTCCTCACACACTTTCAAGGTTTCAGGTCTTAGAGTAAGGCTTCTTTGCCTGTCCTTTTTTCCAATGTAAGAATAGGCGGCACTGTCTATGTGGGTGGATGGACCTGAATTTTAATGCTGGGTCTCGTCCTCTGTTCCAGCCCTGTATGTCTGTCCTCGTGTAGATACCTGACTTTTTCATTGTTCCTCTGTGTGGTAGTTTGTATTGAGGACCAACATGCCACCTGTTCTACTCTTTCTGCTTGGGATTGCTCTGGATTTCCCTGACTATTGTGCTTCTATATGAATTTCAGGATGGGTTCCCTAGTTCTGCAGAAACCATTGTGGGAATTTTGGTGGGGATTATTGCACTGAATCTTTAGGTTTCCAATAATATAGTCATTTTCAAGTCATTCTCAGGTTGGGAGGTCTGTCATGTCTTTTTCAGTGTTTTAAACTTTGTCATTGTACAGGTTTCACTTTCTTGTTTTCATTTAATTTCTAGGCATTTTTAAGAAGCCATTATAAACCTGAATTTTTTTTTTCCAGATTTCTGTTGAAAGCATGATCATTGATACGGTTGTGCGTGGTTGATACCATCCTGCTCTGCTGAGAGTGGGCTTGTGGGGAGGTTGGAAGTCTCCTAAAGTATCAGATGATAGCATCTACAAAATAGAATGACCCTATTTCTCACTTTCCTATTTCTATCTCTTTTGTTTATTTTATTTCATTACTCCAAATTTTTATATATCATCTGGGTCAAAACAGAGAATGGGTAACTGTATTTCATTGTTTTTCTTGTTGAGAATTTAGAATATAACTCACGTATTTTATTTAAATTAGCAAGTTTCTGGGTCTTTATGATAGTGTCCTAGTTAGGTTTCCGAGTTTTTTATAGTTTCTTTCTGTGTGTCTCTGTCTCTGTCTGTCTGTCTCTGTCTCTCTCTCTCTCTGTCTCTCTCTCTCTCTCTCTCCCTCTCTCTCTCTCTCTCTCTCTTCTCTCTCTCTCTCTCCTCTCTCTCTCTCTCTCTCTCTCTCTCTCTCTCTCTCTCTCTCTCTCTCTCTCTCTGTCTCTCTCTCTCTCCCTCTCCCCCCCTCTCTCTCTCTCTCTCTCTCTCTCTCTCTCTCTCCTCTCTCTTTCTCTCTCTCTCTCTCTCTCTCTCTCTCTCTCTCTCTCTCTCTCTCTCTCTCTCTCTCTCTCTCTCTCTCTCTCTCTCTCTCTCTCTCTCTCTCTCTCTCTTATTCCTCTTTATTTCTGGATCTTCTCTGCTTCCTCTCCCTCCTCTTCAAGTCTCTCTTCTCACCTCCCTTTCCTCTTCTACTATCCTTCTCTCTCTCTGAAAGTCTCTCTCTCCTCTCTCTCTCTCTCTCTCTCTCTCTCTGGCCTCCTCTCTGGACATCAACCAGCCCTGGGTATTCTCCTCTCTTAAGTCACAACAAAATCCTATAAAGGGTGACCCTAGATAAGACCCGTAGCAATGGGAGATATGGAGCCTGAGCCAGTCACCTGAAACCAGGAAAAACTTTCCAATGAAGGCACTGGGACACCAACCCAGCCCCAAAACATCAGGCTCATAATCTGTCCTGCCTACAGGATATGCAAAAATGAGGGGTGAGAAAGTGGAAACTTCTGGTTTGTTTGGAAGGTTCGTTATGTCAGATGATGGTTTGCTGGAGCACACAGGTGAAAGTTTATCTTGCTAAAGCAGACACAGGTGAGAGGATGTTTTGGTATAGCAGACAAATGAAAGGTCTCGTGATAAAGAAGTATGAAGATGGCCCCACAGACAGTGGAAGATGAGCACTGGACATTGGTTTGCTTTGCTCCACATCACTATTTTTCCCTAAGGACAAGACATGCATGTATTAGTTCACCTTACATACCTAGTGTTGTTGAGCTCAATTTGTGCTAATGCGACCATTGAAAGAAACTCGCCAAAGAACTTCCCTTAAAGTTCCTGTGGCCTTTTGCTGTTTCTGAGGCATCACCTCGGGCCAGTTGATGAGCCTTGCAGTTTCTTCGGGATTGAACAGTTGCTTCTGTTTCATGTTTGGTGTCTGCCTACTGAAAGAACTGGAGTGTAGTTGCTGGTTCATGTACGTGTCTGCCTGTTAAGGAGACTGCCACTGGTTTTTCATTGGTGTTTCCAATGGGACTGCCAAAGGAGATTGAGCTCACCTCCAAAGAACTATTGCCAAACAGGTCCTTTTCTGCAATATCCTAATAATTTTTCTCTTCCACTATCTCTGACATAGAGATGGTGAACAGAAGGAAAGGTTGAACACTTATTAAAGTAGGTTGCAAAAAAATGTATGCCTACAGGGTAGAGCAGAATTTGAGGGAAGGACCAAGCAATGATTAGTCCAGCTTGAGATACATGCCATGAGAGGGACCCCACCTCTGACACTACTGATTATATTCTGCCATACTTGCGGACAGGAGCCTAGCATAAAGGTGGTGAGAGGGGCTTCACCCAGCAATGGTTGGAAGCTGATGCAGAGACCCACAACCAAACATTAAGTGGAGCTTGGGGATTCCTGTGGAAGAGGGGGAGGAAGGATTGAAGGAGCCAGAGGGGTCAAGGACACCACAAGAAAACCTGTAGAGTCAACTAACCTGGGCCCAGGGGCCTACTGGAGACTGAACTGCCAACCAGAGAGTAGTAATGGAATGGACCTAGGTCCTCTGTACATAATGTAACAGTTGTGTGGCTGCATCTTCACGAGGGACTCCTAAATCAGCAGTGGGGGCTGTCTCTGATTATATTGCCTGCCTATGCAGCTCTTTCTCTTAACTGAGCTGCCTTGTCTAACCTCAGTGGAAATGAGGTGCCCTACCTCATTCTTAATTTCAGATGAAATGCTTGAAAATTTGTCTCTATTTAATACAGCACTAACTATACATTTGTCATATATAACCTTTGCTATGCTAAGACATGCATTTCTATCCCTGGTGTCTTCAAGACTTTGATCATGAGGGATGATTGAATGCTGGCTCTCCTGAGTGGATCACGTGATACTTGTCCTTAAATATATTGATGTGATTTTTTGCATTTATTGATTTATTAGTGTTGAACCAATCTTACATCATCAAACAAAATCAACTTAGTCATGGTGTGTTATCTTCTTAATGTCTTCTTAAATTTGGTTTGCAAGTATTAAGAATTCTTGCATCTATGTTAATAAAGGAAATTAGCCTATAGTTAGAATACTTGTGTTTATGGTCAGGGAAATTGAGTTTTAGATTTTTTTTTCTTGCTGTGTCCTTATTTGGCTTTGGTAGCAGAGCGATGCTGCCTTTGAAATAACATTGTGGTGTTACCTCTATCTCTTTTTCTAGTATAGTTTAAGGAACATTGGTGTAAGCTCTTAAAGCTTTTCTAGAATTGGACAGTGTATCTGCTTGGCCTTCACCTCCTATTTGTGAAATAGTTTGTTTTTGTTAGTCTCATCACTAGTCCTGAATCTGTTTAATTTATTTTTAATCCTCTCAGTTTAATTTTGATAAGCCGTGAGTGCCTTTGAATTTGTCAATTTGTTTTACATTACTTTTTGCTGTGGCGAATAAAGGTTTTCAAAGCATTCCCTAAGTACCCTCCAGATTATTGTAACCTTCCTATTATTTGTCTCAAATTTTGGTAATCTGGAGCTTCTCTCCCTCTTCCTCTCCTCTTCCCCTTCCCCACCCTCCTTTCCCCTCCCCTCCCTCCCCCCCTCCTCCTCCTTCCCTCTCCTCTCCCTCCTTCTCCCTTTCTCTCTTCCTCTCAGGATCTTTGGTTAGGATTTTTTTTTCAATCAACTTGGTTTTATTCCAGTGAACCAGTGTTTTACTCCATTGCTTCTGTACATCATCCTGTTAGATTGCCACACTCTTTATTATGTCTTACTGCCTATGCTTTGGGTTTGACTTGAGTTATACTAAGACTTTGAAGCCTGTCATTGATTTCTTTATTTGATCTCTGTGCTGGTGAGTTTTTTTCTCCACTTGACATAAGCTCAGATTGTCTAGGAGAGGGAAACTCAATTAAGAAAATAGCTTCATCTGGCTGACCTGTGGGCAAGATTATGGGGCATTTTCTTGATTAATAACTGATGTGAGGGGGCTCAGCCCATTGGGTAGTATCATTCCTGTTATGTATTTGTAAACTGAGCAAACTTTAAGGACCAGGAGAATAGGCAGTATTTCTTCATGGTCTTTGCTATAATTCCTGCCTCTGATTTTCTGTTCTGTTTGGGTTCCTGTCTGTCTTCCCGAGGTGATGGACTGTGACATAGATGTCTGCATCAAATAAATCCCTTTCCTCCCTGAATTTCCAATCATGACATTTATTGCAGCAATAAAAAGCAAAGTAGAATGGGATCATTATGATTATTTAATGTATACTTACAGCTATAAAACGTTTCCCCCAGAATTGGCTTAGTTGTGTCTCAAAGATTCTGTTGTGTTTTTATTTTTATTTTTCTAGGAATATTTTCATTTCCTCTTGAGTTTCTTTTTAGGTTATTTAAAGGGTACATTGTTGGTCCACAGGTATTTGTGCAGTTTCTATTGTTTATCTGGATTTGATTTCTAATTTCATTCCTCTACAATCTGATAAGATACAAAAACTGTAATAATTACTGGTATTTGATAAGAATTGCTTTGTGGCCTAGAAGGTAGCCTGTAGAGAATATTCGATGGACTCTTGAGTGAAAAATAATTTCCATCTTCCATTCATTCGTCACCTAATTTTATCATTATGTGAAATTATATTGCTCTAATTTGTTTGATGGATTGCTGCTTATTTCTCCCAGCTAGAGAACACCAATTGTGGTTTTTGATCCTTAGTTTATTCCTTAGGTCTAAAGGGTGCTACTTCTTGGAGATCCTGTATGAACATGTGTGGAAGGAATTAACAGACAGCTCTTTATTTACTGTTTTTGATTGTCAACCTCTGAATGAAAAGGTTCACTTCCAGGAAACCACATATGCATGTGTTTGTAATCTACCAACACTTGAATTTGTGAGCATAAAGTGCTTCATGCTTCAGGTTACCAGGGATGAGTAGAAAATGGAAGCTGGGCTGGAGAGATGGCTCAGTGGTTAAGAGCCCCAACTGCTCTTCCAGAGGTCCTGAGTTCAATTCCCAGCAACCACATGGTGGCTTACAACCATCTGTAACGAGATCTGATGCCCTCTTCTGGTGTGTCAGAAGACAGCTACAGTGTACTTATATATAATAAATGAATAAATCTAAAAAAAGAAAGAAAATGGAAGCTGTGCTTCTTTCCCCCATGGCTCTGTAGAATATGTGAGGAAGAATGTGTGAAACAATCTGTGGGGCTGACTCTCCTCTTCACTGCTCCTGGAGAGATGGTGTGACTTAAAGACCTGGCAGATAGGAAAGCATCAGTCACCCACACTGGAGCAGCCACAAGAGGTTTTCTCTGTGGTTTCCAAGAATTATCCCAGTACAAGCCACACAACTATCTTGATTTAAAAGTAGAGAATTAATTGTATAACTAGTTAAAAGAATGTATTTTCATAATTATCGATAACTTTATATATTCTAGGCATGATTTCTCCACCAGAAACATGGAAGTAAAAAAAAACAACCCATACAGACAAAAATGTCTGATCTCTGAAATTTATATTCTAATTGGAATCCATAAATAGTAAAGAAATCAATGGCATAACATGCATTTGTGTGTATCATATATTAATATATTATATAAGTATATTCATATATATTAGGTACATATCAGTCGTGTACACATAGATAAGGCACAGATACACATACTCAGAAGTAAGTCACATATTCAGAAATAGATAAGTTGGTAATTAGGTCTGCATACACACATATATATTATTCACAGACACATATAGAAATAAAGAGTCACACATATATATATTTGTCACTACCGAGATGGTGCCAGGTAATAACAACTTATGTCACTACAAAAATGTATCCCAAATAGCTAGATACAATGTAAATAGAAATTTGTTCACAGTCACAGTCCAGATAGCTTAGTGTTGCTGTAAACAGCCTCAGTGCACCCTGCTCCTCCATTACTACCTGTGCTGCCACAACTAGAAGTGAGAGGATCCATATTTTTAATTTTATAAAATACCTGAAAATAAATTAAAACAAAGGGAAAATGGTGACATTCAAAATCAATACTCAATGATATATTTAAAAAATGTATTTCGCTGAACTTCTATATAGTTAGAATAGACATTCAGAATGGAAGCTATGGAATGTTACATTAAATTTTGTGCTTTCCAAAGAAGTGCAGAAATGTAGATCGCTCCTGAGAGACACAGCCAGAATACAGCAAATACAGAGGCGAATGTCAGCAGCAAACCACTGAACTGAGAATAGGACCCCCGTTGAAGGAATCAGAGAAAGAACTGGAAGAGCTTGAAGGGGCTCGAGACCCCATATGTACAACAAGGCCAAGCAACCAGAGCTTCCAGGGACTAAGCCACTACCTAAAGACTATACATGGACTGACCCTGGACTCTGACCTCATAGGTAGCAATGAATATCCTAGTAAGAGCACCAGTGGAAGAGGAAGCCCTGGGTCCTGCTAAGACTGAACCCCCAGTGAACTAGACAGTTGGGGGGAGGGCGGCAATAGGGGGAGGGTGGGGAGGGGAACACCCATAAGGAAGGGGAGGGGGGAGGGGGATGTTTGCCTGGAAACCAGGAAAGGGAATAACACTCGAAATGTATATAAGAAATATTCAAGTTAATAAAAAAAAAATTTGTGCTTTCAATATTGAATATAGTTTATCCACTTATCTACAACCAAGCCAAAATGTCCATAACAGAATTAGAACTAGGAGAACATTCACTTGCCAACAAGCACCCATGCTTGTTGCTGCTAAGCATTGTAATCAACCTAGTTGTCCGTCAACAAATCAATGGATAATGAAAAGTCGGCTTATATATAAACTAACACTCTCCAGCTTGAAAAAATAAAATGAAGTTAAAGAATGTGTAAGAAAATTGATGGACTTAGAGTATGTAATATTAGGCGGGACGAATCAATGATCCAGTAACTACATCTCGAACCATGAGCAGAGTTAGACTGAGAGGGACCAACATGGGACTTCATGTGCCTTTTCCTCAGAGCCACTACTCAGCAGCAGCCCCTGAGTGACTCAAACACCTTCAACTCAAAAAAAGTTCTGCCACATTGCAGAATTGCCAAACTGGGGACCAAGCCTTCAGTCATGATTTTCACACATAAAGATATTCAGATCATATCTCGATCTATCATCTATCTACCTCTTTACCTCTGTCTATGTCTATTTATATCTACCTATCTAATATCTGATCATCTATCTTATATCTATATCTATCATATGTTATCTACTTATATATCTCATCTATTTAATTCATCACATCTTTATATTTATCTCTCTTGTACATTTAACTCTCATCTACTATCTACTTACCTATCATCTATTTATCTATAATTTATTGTATCTACCTACCTCTCATCTGTTTATTTATCATATATCTCTGCCTGTCATCTGTTTATCTATCTGTCTATCTATCATCTATCTGTCTATCATATCTGTCAATCTATCCATCCATCCATCCCTGCTGTGATATCTGAGTTCTATGGGGAATGGTAAGGAATTGTATGAGTTATCCATAGGGAGATAGGAATAAATGTCTACTGATCTCAGATAAGAACCAATGGATTAAAGTAAGGAGTCCTCCAAAGTCCTATTTGGTTTTCATTTTACATACTTACAGAAACATAGGTAAGTGGTTAATGGAGGGGGGTGACTTAAAATTAGCTAGAGCACTAATAAGGCCACGCCAGTATGTGTATGTGTATGGGTGGTATGTGGGAGTTTGTGATTGTGTGTGTACATGTGTTGGACTGTGTTTGTATGTGTGTGTGTGCGTGTGTGTGTGTGTGTGTGTGTGGTGTGTGTGTGTGTGTGTGTGTGTGTGTGTGTGTGTGTGTGTGTGTGTGTGTGTGTGTGTGTGTGTGTGTGTGTGTGTGTGTGTGTCTGTGTGTGTGTGTGTGTGTGTGTGTGTGTGTGTGTGTGTGTGTGTGTGTGTGTGTGTGTGTGTGTGTGTGTGTGTGTGTGTGTGTGTGTGTGTGTGTGTGTGTGTGTGTGTGTGTGTGTGTGTGTGTGTGTGTGTGTGTGTGTGTGTCTGTGTGTGTGTGTGTGTGTGTGTGTGTGTGTGTGTGTGTGTGTGAATCTTGTAAGCTCTAGCTCTTCTGGACTTTCTCAAGTTCGCTCCCTTTATTTCTCCCTCCTCTCTTCCACTGAAGATGAAATTTCCACCCAGATGAAATTGCTACACAAAGCATGAGTGATAATCCTTGGTGTCACTTGGGCACCTGAATAACAAGACATGAAAGCTATCCTTCCGGCTTTTCACATTAGAAGATGAGAAACACAGGGGTCTCGTGCATGTTCTGGAAAGAGCAGGGAAATTAGAGTAGTGCAGACAGTGTTAGTTCTATGAGGTTAGGTCATAAAAATAACAAAAGGCCAAGAGGACAAAGTCTGCTTGGGATGAAAGGTGTCACATCCCACTGTAACTTGTCACTTATAAGGGACATTGAGTTCTGATCTCTCCACACAAGGGAGAGAAATTAAAACCTGTTTCAAATTTTCAGACTGAAAATACAAATGGACAAAGGGCCCAATGAAAATTAAAGCAGTAAGATATTCTTAAATTCAGGATTCTTTTTTGAAGGACCCAACAGAATAGATTGAATGTGATAAGAGAAAATAGTATCAATATTTTGACTTGCTTTATTAGAAATACAAATTGTTTTAATATTGACATAGGAAATATGCTTGAAAAGACATGTTTTGTGGGCTGTCGGAATTTTAATTTGAGACATACTGAGTGAAAAATATAAGTTAATTAGCTATGTAGAGAGTATTTATACAGTTGTCTACTTGATAGAACCCACAGTTACCTGAGGAGGGAGTATTTGATTGGGGGCATTTCTTTTTTTTTTTTTCTTTTTTTTCGGAGTTGGGGACTGAACCCAGGGCCTTGTGCTTGCTAGGCAAGTGCTCTACCACTGAGCTAAATCCCCAACCCCGATTGGGGCATTTCTAAGATCAGACTGCCATGTGGCCAAGTCTGTGAAAGATTATCTTGATGAGTGATGGTTATGGGAAGGTTCAGTGCACTATGGGTCCTGTCACCTCTGTTCACAAGATCCTGGGCTGCATAAGACTTCTACAGAACATGAGGCAGAGAGTGAGCAAGGCAGTAGGCAGCCTTGTTTATCATGGTGTTCATTGTAGAGCATAGTTGGATACATACTAAGTAAAATTCTAAAATTAAACAAAGCCTATTTGCACTAGAGACCTTTGTTTGGAAGTTTGGGTGCGTAATATGTATCCTTAGGGAAATAAATAACTTGATCTAATTAAGAAGACCCTCAAAATGAGACAGAGAAGAGCCTCATAAAGGAAATTTAAAATGCCCACAGTGGTTCATGAAGTGAAAAGAGGCCCTATAAAAAGTGTGTGATCCTTATGTCAAGTGTGGAACCAACAGGTGTGTGATCCCTCTGTCAGGTGAGAAGCCAATAGGTGTGTGATACCTTCTGTCAAATTGGGCCAACAGGTGTGTGATCCCTTCTGTCAAATTGGGCTGGAAGATAGATCTCGGACTGAGAAATATGGATATCAGGAAAAGGAGTGAGGAACAGTCCCCTCTCTAATTGTTAGGGGACCCACATGAAGACCAAGCTGCATACCTTCTACAAACGTTTTGGGGGCATAGGTTCAGTCCCTGCATACTTTTTGAGGATTCAGTCTTTGTGAGACCCTGTGGGCCCAGATAAGTTAATTCTGTAGGCCTTCTTGTGGTATTGATCCCATTCCCATATCTGTACCACTTGGCCAGGCCTCAGTGGGAGAGAATGTGCTGTGACTTGATGTCCCAGAGTGGGGTACCTAAGGGGACTTTCCCTACTCTGAGGAGAATGGGAGGGATTTTTGAGGGTAGGACTGGGAAGAGAGGAGGAAGAAAGGTGGTGATTGGGATGTAAAGTGAATAAACAAATTAATGAAAATTTGGATGACAATGTGATCTTGATAAGGACAGTCATGTTAGGATTAGTGAATGGATCAGAGCAGGAATTGCTGCAGACTTGAGGCAGTATCACCTGATTGATTGGGAGGCAGCAGACAGAGCTTTGGAGACTGCTGGAAACCATCTCCTGGACGTTAGATGTGGTTGGGGAATCAGGAAAGGATACCTTAATTTTCTGGCCTGTTTCTTTGAAATTATGGCTTCATAGGAAGTTGCAAATATCTGCATAATATGCAGTGTATATGGAGTTCCCATGTTTCTCAATCCAGTTTTCCCAAAAGTAATAACTATAATCAAATTCCAAACCCCAAATGGGCAATGGTATCCACAGGGGTTGTGGTAATTACCAGACACGAATGTGCTTGTATGCGTTCTATGTAGTCACAAGTGTAGATGTACATGATAACCTACACAACCCATAGATGTGTGTGACTATCTTCACACACATCTTTGTCAAGATCTAGTTTTTTCCGTCATGAAATGCTCCTGCACAAAGAGACACATACTGTGTTATCTTTGGGATCTGGCCACTGTGCTCACCATAATGACCTTGGGAAACATCTAAGCTATTACTGTATCAAGTTGTACAAAAGACGTCAGAGCTATTTCCAGATTTGGGCCTCTACAAAGAATTGCTACAAACATCTGGATATAGGTTTTTGTGGAAACATAAATTTTCATTTCTCTCGAACCAATGTCTAACAGCACAATTTCTAGGCTGTATGATAACTACATCCTTCATTTTATAAGGCACCGCCATGACTTTTCCCAAAGTAGCTGTACAATATATTGCTATAAGCAATGTGTGAGTGCCCTAGGATCTCCACTTTTATGTTAACTATTTTTTCTTGTTGTTTCAGCTATTCTGATGTGCATGTCAGGAGAAATTTAAGTTTTTAACTTTAAAAAAAGTGAGGCTGCATTCTGTTTCTCCAGATAAACTTTTAGGTAGTTTAAAAAGTTGTTCAGAATTCTGGCGATAATTGTATAATACTGTTTGCCACATAGGTACTTAGGTAAATTCGAACATCCAATAGTGTCAAACTCTAGCCTGGTAAAAGGACAAATATCTTGTGTTTGCCACAGAACCCCATCTATGCTGCCTGCACTAATAATAGCCAATGGCCACTGCTGATAGATGTGCCTTGAGGGATGTCTCATTTATTCCGGAAATACACATCTGTTAACTAACTGGGTAGTAACTCTATTCAGGCTCTTGGGTGAAACATACACTGGTTAGCAGCAACCTACCAGTTAAAATTTGGGTCTTTGTGATTGCTTAATTATTTATTTATTTGTCAGAGAAATGGAGAATATCTCATTTCAAAGTCCTTAAATGTTGATGCTGGCTAATAATATTAAGTACATTGAGCTGAACATCAAAATTCAGGACAGAATAAACTTTTTGGAAACATAGAGAAAAATGTACATAGTTGCTGAAATTAATGTGAAAAGAAATGATACATACTCATGACATAGGTTCATGGTGACTATATATCTGTGCAAATATATGTATATAACATATATATACATATGTGTTATGATAAATATTCCTTGTATTCTTTCAAGATTTCCATATTTTTGAATAAAAGCTTCTTTGTCCGAAAGCATTTTGTTTTTGTAAGCCAAATTTGTGCATGAGAAAAAAAAATCAAAACACAAAAGGCCACAGGGCCTTTCATACATGGAAGCAGAACTTAACATATGATGGAGAAAACACCACCAGCATTTTCCGGCCACATGTATTTGCAGCCTCTTGGGAGACAGGAGGCACCTTCGTCTCAGTTGTTTTGCTTGCTGCAGGATTCAGTCTCAAAGATGATTGTGATCACCGGACTGGACAGATGCAAGCAACTGGGAAGAGTGGTCCTTAAGGACTTGTGGCTACCTGACCCCACTCAGTGGGAAGCCTTTAGTGAGAGCCAATTTCCCTCTTGAGACCTATAGAGGAAGGAAGAATCACACTGAGTAAAGTGTTACATAAGCAGCTGTGTGTTCTGTGGATGGTGTCATACATTTTCAACTCCGTTAACTCTAGATTTATGACAGATTAGTTAAAGCAGAGCCATTGCAGACAGCAAGTATGCTTGGCCAGGTGATGGGTGTGCCTATGTGCTTCAGAGGTATAGTTCTGTCCAGAAAATTTGTTTGAAAGAACATGAGAAACACCAGTAATCTGGTTCATGCTTGACATGCCCGCCTGGGGTTAACAGGTGCTTAAATTTCCAGTGACCTGGGCCCCTGGAATGTCCACCTGCATGTATAAGAGTAATGGATGGTCACAAACAGATCAATCCTGGCCAGAAAAGCACTAACTCAGATAGGAATACAATCCAAGTCCTTTCTATGAAAGGATGGTTGAGGGTGTTTGTGTTAGCACCTCGGGGAGTACTGAGAACAGAGCTATGGGTAATGGCTTTGGGGGTAATGGGATCATAGGTTTTTAAAATTTAAATGGAAAAGACAATAAATTAGGAACAGTTCCATGAATAAGAGGAGAGACTGCTTATAATGGCAGCTACTTGGTAAAATAAACAAGGAGCATGAGATGTTCATCTCTGAAAAAAAAATCACTGACATTCACAGAGCAGGTACTAAGCAAATGCTATGTGGTTGATCAATAGGACTTCAGGGAGACAGAGTCAGGCCATGGCAAGGAGAATTAGCATTGAGTTTGCAGAATCATGAAGGGGTAAGATGATGGTAGGGGATGGGGGAGGGGCATGTGAATTTTCTCTGATGTCAGGGATTCTTTGCATGAATAATAACGTGGACCCATTCATATTGCAGATAGAATTCTTACCTAAGAACCTGGAAATCATCTCTATCCTTGGGTTAAAGTTTTTAACCGAATTTTCAAAATACCTTTTCGGTAGCATCTTCCTAGAAAGAACCAAAAGGAAGACAGCAAAAGGCTTAAGGACCATTTTAATGAAAGCAGTGTCCAGGACAGGAGTACCATGGCTTGTAAGAAAGAACAAAGGGAAAATCTGGAAAAGAAGAGAGAATCAACTGCCTCAAGGCTTTGTCCATTGAACCTTTTTCTGAGTTGAACATTTAAAAAAATGTGTTCTTCCCAGAATTACAGCCTCTGCATTGACAACTGTTCTCTGCATTTTTGGGCTAAGTTAGATAAAATGGGAAAATAATTTATTATAGTCTGTTACTGTACTATACTCTGTAGTCAGTGTATTCTGCATGGCTGAAAGCACATTGGTGTTCAAGAGGTAAGTCATTTTATTTGTTAACCCATCTTTACCTTTTAATGTGTGTCAGCTTTGGATGAGGAGGGAACAAGGAGAGTTTCTCTCGCTGCTGATTCACCCTGTAGTTTCACTAGCTTACGTCTGGAAAGCATTGAGTTAATGCCAGCAGTTTACTCTGGTTTTGCAACCAGTATGAAGTCCTGTTATTGACTCAATTTTGACTGAAGACCACTTCCTTTACAATATAGCAGTGATGAACAGCTGACGGGGCTTGCTGAACTGTTAGCTTGTGAATGTTCTGAGCACCTCTTTTTGAGAATATGCTTTCTCTTTGACTGTGTAACTCCTGGCCTACCCAGTAGATACTTCATTCTACTCTTAACTGTAAGGTTCACAAAACAATACCCAAAGGGAAGAAGGAAGACTGGATGAGGATAGGGATGTGCAACCTTATTTTGATGAAATCACTGATTCAAATAAATAGCTTGCCGCTGTCCCCAAAGTTGTGCAAACTTTTCTAGGAACAATCGTTGTGCGTAGTTTTATACTCTACCATCTTTGCTCTGGGAGGTGACCATGTCACCAGCCCCAACCCAGCTTCCCTTGAATCCTTGGAGAATACACAGTTTTTTTCCTTTTCAACTTGCCTTAGGACACAATTGCTGGGCTACTATCTCCTACCTGAAAAGCATGCCATTAATAGTATTTTTATCTCCACTCCTCCCACCTGCCCTATACTTCAGTGGCCAGTCCCACCCTAGCCCCTGACAAACATCCCTGACCACCTGTCTGTAGCATTGGCCACAAGCTTCAGCTCCTTTTGAGACCTCACATGCCTGCTGCCTTCTTCTCCCTCCAAACTATTGCAGAAAAACTTTCTCCTTCCTGGTGTCTGCCTTTTCCTCCTGGGACTTGGAAGTCCCACTTGTACCTTCCCCCTAATAGTTGGTCCTCAGCTGTCTTTACTAACAGATCAAGAACCAATTGGGGAAGAGGACCTTAGCATCAGCACTACCCCCTTTAAACAGCAGTATGGCATTATTTCATGAATGGTCCCCTTCTGTCAAACATTCGAATCCTACAGTTTTCTTTCCATATTCACAAATAAGGTGTGGCCTCTGTGGTAAAACTGTATGTTATCATAACAGAAAAAAGGCACTTGGATGTTTTCAAAAATGCCCAAGCAAATGTATTATTACCACAGAAGGATCATTCTTTAAGAAGCTAAGAATAATTCAAACAAGACACATAAAATAAACAATAAATTTCAGCCCAGTGTTGCTTAGATTAATGAGTCCATTTGTATCATTGCCTTAGTGTAATGAAACTAATTTATTTCATGAAGCTCCTAATACTTTGACAAATGATTATCTGTTCAGATGTAATCCTTATTCACAAGGAATCAGAGAAGGTGCAACATTGAAGGCAGAATGGTAGTTGTTGGTGCTAATTTTATTCAGTTTATTTTGATGTGCCATTGATGTAAACCTATTTCATTGTGCTCTTTACATCTTCTTAATTAGAAGAAGAAATGAATTCTTGCAACTAAACATTAGCTAGGCTTTGAGACAGAATGAGCTATGATTTTAGAATGTCTAACGAAATTATTTATTGCAGAAATATTAAAAAAAACTTACAAATGTGACCCTGGGTTCTCTCCATATGGCTATTTTTGTAAGTTCTTAGGACCAGAAGACTCCTCCCCCAAATATGCCAAGCTTAATTTTCTGCTCCATGGAGCACAGCTAGTGTGCTTGCAAGGCCCTGTGACATTTTCCACAGCTCGAGTTGCCAACCACTAGAAGCCTGTGGCAGTGCTTAATCTACAATATACAAGCTGACAATTGGTGAAGAGAGGTTTATGTAATTCTTGCTAATAGTCCTCACTGGTGATTACATCACCGCCAGAGAATCATAAAGGACAGACTGGTGAAAGCTGGGAAGTTAGCACTTTCTTCCTGTGATGAGCTCCGACACACCCCTTCAACTTTCTTCTTCACAGACTTGCTTGCAAAAAAAAAATTCTGATTTTTTGCTAAATGCCAAAAATAATAAAGCATTTTTTATTGTGCTGCCTCCAGTGTGTATGAAGGCTATGATTTCGATCATCAGCATTTCTACAAAGTGGCCTATGTTCATTCCAATGTCTCCTGAACAGTTTTAACTAGTTGAAGAATGGCATGTCTGGATTCTAAAGATGTGGTAATCAGATCAAATCTATAATCTGAAGGACTTATAATGACAGCAGTCAGAGTCAATGGAACTGAAAAATTTTGTGTTCAGGACAGAATTCTCTGCAGTGTCATGGTCATAAATAAATATGTATCACCAAAGGCTGTTAAAGTCTGAGGGAAATGTGGCTGTTCAAACAGTAATACTTCAGCACCTGCAGTATGTTCTAAGACCAGTAAATGACTCTGCATGTGGTAAGTTATTTCACAGAAATGTGCTGAAAATTTTTTAAAGAAAAACATTTTAGCCAGATGGAACATGTTTACATAATCAGCTTTAATAGTATATTGACTCATATGAAAATTATCAACATTTTGTTGTTTCCCTCTTGTCCTAGATGTAGTATTACCTTTCACAATTAAAAAATGCATACGTTGATATCTGTCCATGCTAAGATACTGCCTTAGAAGCCTTTACATCCAAAGGGATAGAGAATCACAAGGACCCCAAGCATCCTGTATTCTGTTGGTTGAAATTGTTATCTGCATGACTGAAACTCATATTTGTTTGTCAGTGACAGATTCAATTATTTTTCTCAGTAGACTGTGAAGTCCTCAAGGGGACTGTGTGTGATATGTAGAAAAGAAGGCCTCTGCAGAAAAAGAGTGGGTATCATTTAAGAGACTCAGTTTTTTTCAGTTCACTTCATTCAAAGTTGGTGACTGGAGAACAAATACTCAGGAAATTCTGACATTTCATAATAATTATGCAAGAGTAATGTGATTGTCTTTACTTTAAAAATCTGTAAAATAACTTTTGAAAGGACAGAATTCCCACAAACTTTGTACCTTCACCAAATGTCAGACCCTTATATAACTATGATGTAATTATAAAATCATGAATATTGATGTAACTTATACACTGCTTCAAATGTTGCCATCATGGTATACTTATTGTATTTCTTGGCTCGCTTGTGTTCTTACTCTCATGGCTCTGCCCTTCTGTGAGTTAGTGAACTCCCTGAGACGTTTTCTTTCTTAACCCTGGTGTTGTAAAAGTGCTGGCTATATTTGCTTTGAAGGATGTCCCTCAATTGCTTCACAGAGTTTTCCTATCTAGCTAATTTCAGATGATTTGTCCTTTGTCTGACTATCATGGAAGCTAAGGTATGACCTCAGGAGATTCAGGAGGCTGAATTGTCTGATGCCCAGGGAGGTGAAATTTGCTCACTTGGTTGATGTGGAAGGTGTCTTTTTCACTGCCAATTTACACTTTTCCTTTTCTGTTGGCTACTAAGCATCTTGTGGGAAGGCTGCCCAGGACTATCTAATATCCTAATTCCTCATGTTTTTTCCCTCATTGCTTTTACCACCCAGAAATGATCCCTGCCTTCAAAACAATTGATTGTGTTTATGGGAAAGTTATTTTCTTTCCCATTATTCTTTCTGTGCGTTTCTCTGTGAATTCTACTCTCAGAATGAGTTGGTGCATACTCACATATTCAGTTGGTGACTTATCTATGAAGTAGACATTGGTCATTTATTTTATTCTGTGCACATTGCTCTGGACTGGGCCATTGGGAACCCACTGAGGTTGGACAGTAAGTGTGCCCACTGCTGCACTGTAGCCACTGACTAGAGAGAAAAGGTGCAACCGTGGACTTGCACTGAGAAGCACACAACCCTATAGGTCGCCATGTGAAGATACACGTTAGTGTCTTACTCATGACACCACAGGCCTCTTTCTAAACAGTTCCCTTTTATTGCATGCACCTGCTTTTAAAATATCACTGGGATGCATTTATCGTACAAAGTGCTGTGATATTATGACATTTTCATAGACGCCATTTCCTTGCTCACTTTCTTCCCTCACGTAGCTTCTCTCTTGTCATCTCTCTACTCCTGATCATTGCCTATCTCTTCCCAAATACTAACCTTCCTATTTTCATACAAATTGTTAGTGACATACACATGTATGGTTGTCATTCTGAGTCTGGTTTATATGATTACTTTAATGACAGCCAGATCCTTTTATTTTTTTCCAAATGACATAATTTCCTCTTCTTTATGGCTAAACAAAATTCTGTTAGGGTTAGAAGAAAGAAAGGAGGAATGGCCAGAAAGCTGGTGGGATGTAGGAATTGAGGGACAGAGGGAGGAAGGGAGTAAAACCCAAGTTTCATTCAGTGATAGACATTGCAGCTGATTCTCATGGTTATCGACAGTGGTGGATTGGTGTGCATGTATATCTGAGGAATGGTGACTTGGGTTCCTATAATTATATACAAAATATGGGCTGGACCATACAATACCTTGTGAATACTTTTGATTTTATGTTTATTTTATTTTTGATTTTTACAATTGGTATTGTAACCTACAATTCTACAATAATACATAAAGCTTCCTTGTACCAAATATATACCAACATGTTTCTTTTATTTTCTTCATGATAGCCATTTTGACATGGTAAGGTACAGTGTCAGTATACCTTGAGTGGTGTTTAAATGTGTTAAGCATTTTTATACACATGTGGTCGTATGTAATACTTTTGAGAATTTTCCTGTTGATTTCCCCATTTGTTGGGTGTTTGGGGAATGGACACTTGAATATTGATCCCCTAACAAATATCTGGTGGCCACAGAATTTCTCTCATTCTATAGGCTGACTCTTTACCCTTCTGGTTGCTTCCTATACAATCCCATTCAATAATTCTTGTTATTAATTTTTCAGGCTAGCTGTATTCACTTCAGAGTTCTTTGCCTATGTCTATCCTGTAAAGGGTTCTCTACCTATTCCAGGAGTCTTGGCCTGTGCTGAAAAAGAGTTTTCCTGGAGCACTTTGACAGTGTTATGTCTTACATCCAAGTACTTGATCTCTTTTCATAACTGACTTGTTCAGACTGAGAAACTTGTCTTAATATATCTAATCAACTGCACAGGACTCCACTGCATCACAAGGAACTGTCACAATTACAGTATTATTTATACCACTAGGACAAATAAGTCTTTAGTGAGGATACGGTGTGTATGTAAAGATCTCGTTATCATTAAACTTGGTATATGCGACATAATAATGTCCCTAAAAGTTACTTAAATTGGTTCCATTAGTTCTCTAACTGTGATTACTTATTTTAATGTAAGGTACATGAAGGCTCTGAATTTCTGAATTCTATGCTATCTTCTTGGTTGTTTTGATATTTGATGTTTTCTATTTACTTTGTTCTGGTTCATATCACCCATGGGTATAGATGTCTCTGCCTCTTCCTTACCATTCAGTTTGTCTGCATGGCTCTTGAAAATCATGTTTTTTATCTTCACTTCAAAAGATGTACATAGATGCCTATAGAGTACTTTCTCATAATTTTACTAAATGTTTATCAATAGCTAGTTCCTAAACAATTTCTCCCTTTTTTAAAATGTTTGACTTCTTCATTTTCCTGGTCAGTTTTTTGTCTTGTTTATTTTGCCAAAGTTTCCTTTTTAATAACCAGGGCATTGATATTCAAGTTCTTTTTTTCTGATTTATTTTTGTTATTTTCTCTTTTTTTCTTTGCTATTTCTTCCTATTTACATTCTTTTGTATTCAGCTGGAAATTCAGTTTGTTATTTTCATCATCTCATTCACCTTTGTAAAGTATTTAATTCATCCACAAAAATAATTCAATGTTTATATAAAAAAAAACAATTTTCGTGAAAATTAATTCATTTTAGAAATTAGTGTAGTTCCTCAAGTATGGAGGCATAGCAAGGCATGGTGAAACATGTCATCTCATCTCTGAAGATGTAGGCTGGACAATGACATGTTCAAGATCAGCAAGTGTTACTTAGCCAAATTCTATCTCTAAACTAAACTGAAACAAACCAAAAGAGTAAAAATAAAAACAATTAAAATAAAAATGGTGGGGTAGAGAAATAAAACAAAGAAACAGGGCAGAAATCAGACAGACATGAAGCTTCAGATCCACTGACTTCTCGTCATCTGACTCTGGCATGTTCCAAATTTGCAGATTCTTAGTTTCTTCATTTGTAGTACAGAAATAAGGACTTCTCTTATGGATAGTGAGATGATTTCTAACAAACATCAACCAAAGGCTTTGTACTGTATGCTCAGTAAATACCCTCGTCCTTCATAGCTTTTAACAATAAGAGGAGAAAGAGAGAAAGGAAGTAAGGAAGAAGGAAGAGGAGGAGAGGGACTTTGAGATACACACAAGTACAATAAGTTTCCATTGAATACTACAAAGTGCTTAACTTAGGGCAACTTGGGTATGTTTCATAGAACATGCACAGTTCTCACATAGAGGTCAACTCCTTGGCTTGCCTATCAGAAAGTGGCAGGAACCCTGACCATGTGCAACTCAAAGATCCCATTCTTTATTTTATTCAAAATACACAGTAGTGTCCTTTTCTTGATACTTGTACTTTTTATTCAGTTTTAGTTATGCATGGCTGGTCAGTGGCTGAAATATTGAATAGAAAAATTTCAGAAATTAATATTTCATAACTTTAAGTTTACCCTATTCTGAGTAGCATGGTGAGATGTCATGCTGTCTTGATCCATCCTGGGAAGACTGAAATATGCGTTTGGCCACATAAACCATGTCCTGCATGACACCTACTTTTGGCTGTTTAGAAACCATGGAGTAATTGATTTCACAATGTTTGTGACATGAGTAAGATTTCATTTACATAATTTTGTCCTTAAGCAAGTGATGCTGGAAGTTTTATCACAGTATACTGTCATGATGACTGTTATAGTAGTAACTTTTAATCTCTCACTTTATCTAATGTTTAAATTGAATGTAGATTAAGTATGTAAAGGAACAATTACGATAATACTTCACTGTTAGGCATAATGCATCTAATGTTAGAATTATTGATATATTATTTATAATTAACATATAAAACAGTGAGCATTGTTGACTACCCTAGCCTACTTGCTAACAGGTAGGCTACAGCAGTTGTTTTGTTGACGTATCCTTTAGGACTTGGGTCTACAACTCTGCATTTTGATCACTGTAGATAACATACGAACTGAGCAGGTTGTATTTAGAAACACATACACAAACACATGTATGCATGTAATAACAATCAATGAAAAACGGAGGCCATGAACTTGTGAGAGAGTAAGGAGGAATATACAGAGGCATTTGGAATAAGGAAACAGAAGACAAATGATGTAGTTATAATCTCAAAAATAAAAACTAATGTCAACATTAAAAATTTTAAGATGTTGAAAAAAGTGACAAGCTACAACTGCTGTGTGGATGAATGAGCTCATGTCATGTGGAAAGAACAGCTTTGGCGATCTGTGAACAAGGTGGGTTTTTTTTTTTTAACCTGTTTTTTTTTTTTTTAACCTGTTTCAGAAAACTGTGAGTGGTACTATTAGGCCACTTCTAGTGACTGCTGCTCAAACCTTTTTCTGGGACATTTTCTTCGAAAGACCAGCACACATCCAGCCTGCCCAAATAGAATCCCAGATTAATGAAAGTCTTCCAGAAGGGACTACATTAGTCTCACCGGACTGGTAAGAACTTAACATACCTTTGTATTTAATGTCATGACCTGTTCCTAAACATTTCTACTTTTTCATTCATTGGAAAGATACACTTTTACAAAACCATCAATGCATCGAATGATATCTTTATCAGCAAATGTTCATCTATTTGAAGGAGATTTAGTACACACATAAAGTAGACAGAGTTAACATTCAGTGTAAGTGGAATTTCCTAACAAGCATTCTTCCTTGTAAAAATGTACAATTTATGAAACCTCTAATTGCTACAGTCTGTGCTGATTTTACATCTGTAAAGTCAATGGCTGTAAAATGGGAAAGCAATTTCTCTAAAATTGGCTGTGATGAAAATGTGTGTATTATAATTACTTATATGCAAATTCTTTTCTACCTGGCGTTCCCTCCTTGTTTTGCTAGTTTCTATAAATCATTCCCAAGTTTCTTTCGTTAGGTTTGACATATTCTGTTATAATATGTAAAATCACCAGATACTTTGATCAAAGTTAACTTTTAGAGAATTGGAGCTGGGAAAGGACAGTGAGTTGCAACCAGAAGGTAGAGCAGGAGCCTTTGCTGTAGGAACTCCTGAGGGAGAAGATGAAGATGAATAATGATAGCTCTGCATCTTCTAGGCACACACAAGCTTCCTGAGAACATAAGCCTGGGGGTAAAAACCATTAATGGCTCATGACATGAAGCCAATGGGTAGAGAGATGTTAGGACATGGAAGCCATCTGAAGGGTTCTCTTCTCAAACACAGGAGTTACTCTTCACCTCTCCTATCTGATACTCTAGACCTACGTCAGTGCCCCTATCTGATACTCTAGACCTACGTCAGTGCCTGTGAAACCAACTGACTTTGTACGTAGGAGACAATCTCCTGAGCTTCACATTTGTTTACAGTGTTCAGCAGCTTTTCGTGTATTTCGTGCATGATAGCAAGGAATCATTTCCCCAATGTTTACTAGTAGTAAAGGTCTGGAAAATGGGACCTGGGAGGTTAAAGTTGTATAAATGCCACTCTTTACAACATGGCGGCTGAGATAAAGATTCTTGAAACAGATCAAGGATTCTAGATTGAATTCAGACCCTGTTACCTTCTGGGCATGACTTCTGGGAAGTTTTGAAAATTAAATAAACTAACAATAAATAGGCATTATTCTATTAAGCCAATGTAAAAATATTTAAAATAATGTTTTAGGCTAGTTAATCTTGTCCTTAATTTTTTTCTATGAAGACTTAAGTTTCTTATCCCAAAACTCAATTATGATAAATTTCTTTTTTAACTATCACTCAGTCAATAGCAATTGGAACACATTAGGGTTCTCAAGAGTACTATTGATTTGGGACTCTTAAATCTAATGAAAATATGTCTGAAGGCTATTATAGCTTAGATTTTTATCATCCTGTCACTGCTTACATGGTGATTTACTGAGCAGAGTAGCAAACTTTTCTAAATCCCCATCTTTGAAAGAAAAACAGCAGATTGTTTATAACAGTTCTCATGAATAGTGAATGTCACAGTGTCATGAATAGTGAACGTTACAATGTTGTGAATAGTGAACATTACAATGTCATGAATAGTGAACGTTACAATGCACAGGGCACAGCACAGAACTAAGACATTGGGGTTAGGCATAGTGAATGTTACTGTCCTCATTGTTATAAATTTTCTTCCTTAATATATGTCCAGCCACCTCTGCTGTGATTGCTTTGTGGTCACTCTACTTGGTTTTGCTAAAGTAGGGTCTCATGTAGCTCAGGCTACCCTCCCACTGCAGGTGTTGTCTAGCAGCTGTCACAAGAATTTAATGTGTAAAACCAAAGCATAATGTCCCATAATGTTTTATTTTTTGAAACAATTGAAATATAGCTTTTGAAAAATGTTGCTTCATCATTTAGACCCCTAGTGTAGTATTTTCAACTTAAGCAAAATAAATAAATAAAATTGTATCTTGTGACACAATTAATTCATCTGTATGGAAAACTACTATAAGTTTTCTAAATGTTATCACTTCCAGAGTAAATTATATAAAATTAATAAATTAAAATGAAATTAAATAATAATAAAAACAATAAATTAAAATAAAAATAAATTATATCACTTCCACAGTAAATTATAAAACTTTGATTTTTTTTAAAGTTGCCTTACACTTAATGTTTCTTAATGGCAGATTTTTTTCCCTGTTCTATCAATATTTAGAACATTGAGACACAGACTTAACCTTCTGAGTCATGTGCTAAACAGTCAATAAGCAGGACGCCACCACCTTATGCAGCCCTTCCTCGAATGCTCTGTTCTGTCTGCACCATTTCGTCTTGAACACCAGAATCTGGTTCTGTATTCTAACCCAAATGCCAGCTCTCTTTTCGTTTATGATTTGCCACCACTGTTGAGTTCTAGGAAGCCAAAAATGTTGAATCAACATCTCATGTTAAGGTCTGATGTACATCATGCAAAATTGGGAAGACAATAAAGTGACATTTTAGATGTTTTTGTTTTCTTCCATTCAATGTTGTACATTTGTTCCCAGTACACTTTTAAGTAAATTAGTTACAGGAACAAGCAGTAGAAGGAACAATCTACTACATCTCCCAAGATGTGTCTTGACATTTGTGGCTGATCTAGCATTAAATATAGTAATCTTCAGTAGTGCTAACTCACCTGTTTATGTGAGCTGGACCCATGACAGATTATTTGTGGCAGGAGCAATGAATTAATTCATTTCATCACATCATATAGAACTTTAAGAACTCTTTCAATGTAGGCAATAAGGGTACATGAGATCCTCTGTACAAAATTATAAAGATTAAAACTACTTTCATTGGGAAATACTAAATCCATTTACTTTAAGTGTATAAAATATTTATTTACCAATATTTAAAATGTAAAAACTTATAGACTATATTTTATCTATATTATTAAATGTAGCCTTTTATGTTCCCAAAATATTGATGACTAGTTTAGTTAAAAGATTTCTGCACTTACCAAGCATTAGGTGATGCCTCCATCAACATTTCTTAAAACACTCATTGCCAAATTAGAGACTCAGCACAAGCTACAGTTAGAGACTAATATATCACCAGATATAACTTGCGAGTCCATTTTAGTTCTGTGGACTGGAGAGGAGAATTCATGTTTAGTGCTCAATTTACGAGATAATATGAAGTGAGTCCAGTTATGGGATTTCTCAAAGTCACTCCACCAAGAAATGAAGAGAGGAGAGAGAGAGAGAGAGAGAGAGAGAGAGAGAGAGAGAGAGAGGTGTAAGAATGCAAACATCTAATTTTGATCAATTCCAGATTGTAATGCCTTAAGCATTGTAACATGCTTCCTATTTCAGTGATCTATGAAAGATTCTGAGGCAACACTTCCCTCCCAGACAAGGTCCAAATGAAATCTTTCTCGACTTTTATATCTGGCAGGAATATGTTAACGGTCAGTTTCTCAAACATCATGACCGACATTTTATTACATTGTTCCCAGAGAAGAGTAGAGTGGGCAGAGAGTAAGACTGGAGAAGAGTTATGAGACAGAACTTCACATGACCAGATGACTTTCAGGACATCCTACTGTATGTTCTGAGAACAAAAACTCAACTAATATTTTGATTCTCTAGATGAAATAAAATGTTTCATATCCGTGGTTAGTATAAGTTTTAGACAAAGTTAAGTTGTTATGCCTTTCACTGGGTCGAGTTTTATTCATTAGTGATACTGACTCCTGTTATGTTCACTGACAGTCCAAATGTCTTATGAAGATGCTAAATGTGATCCAACTTCTCCACACAAACAGATCCCACAATCCTTTTCTAGCATGAGGAGCTGCTTGACCCTCCCATCCACACACATCCTTTAATCTACCAGATCTGATCTGGATCTCACATTGAGTGCCCTCTGCTGAGTCTGACCACTCCTGACTTCACTGCAACCATTCTCAAGGCTTCTGCCAGGGCCTGCCATTCCTGTCCTCCAACTCACAGGCTTGGATAGAGACTCACATCCTGTATATCAGCTCGTTCCAGTCTGTCTACCATGCTTCATTCTCCTGAGGACATGTAACCCTCTAAGCTAAGTCCACCTGCTCCTCCTCTCGTCTGCCCTAACCAGATCTGTTCAAATCAGATACAGAAGTAAAAAGAGAAGTCTGCATGCCCAGATCTCATTGCAAAAATACAAACAACATGAAAGACCAAGCCAGTATCTTCCCTCCAGAATCTACCAGTAAGATTTACCTAGAGGAACTCCAGAAAACATTTTTTAAATCATAAAGAATTCGTCAAAAAATTTAAAGAATTTGAAGAAGACACAAAAAGGTAGCTCACTGAGGTTAAGAAGAAGGAATAAAAAGAAAATATGAGCCCAGGCAGTTCCTAGGAAAACACAAACATGCGGCTGATGGAAATGGCCAAGACAATCCAGGTCCTGAAGAAGGGCGCACTGGAGAGGACTCAAGCTGAAGTGAAGAGGGAATTGAAAATGCAACAGCTAATTAGAAAGATCAGGGAACAGGCTTTCAAGTAGAGTGGATGTAGCTGAAGATGGAATATTAAAACTGAAGGTAAAGTAGAGTATCTAGAACACTTTAGCAAGAATTATGAATTTTTAAACACAGGAAATGGATACGTAGGCATATGGGACACTGTGTAACCAAACCTTCAAATCATAGGTATAGATGAGGGAGAAGATTACCAAGTCAATGACATTGACCAGCTCTTTAACAAGATCAGAAAAATTTCCCAAACTAAGGAAAAAGACATACAGATGTACAAAGTGCACAGAATACCAATAGAAAAAATAGAAAAAAGCAGAACAGAACATTTCCACAGTATATCATAGCTAAAACCCTCTATATGAAAAACAAAGAATGTATAGTGAAAGCTGCAACAGGAGGGACAAAGCAAATCACAAATAGAAGAATACTCACCTGAATGGCAGCTGATTTCCCAACAGAAGCTTTGAAAGTCACAGAATCTAGAGCAATGCATTACAAGTTCTAAATACACATGGCAGCCAACCTAGATTTATATAGCTAGCAAAATTACCTGCCATAGTTGAAGGGGAAAGAAAGATGCCCTGACTTATAAAAAAGCCTATCTATCTACTATCTATCTATCTATCTATCTATCTATCTATCTATCTATCTATCAATCATTTATCTATTTACCTATCTATCTGTGCATCCTAAAGCAAATACAGGAAGTAATATTTCAGGCTAAAGAGAGAAATGGACACATCCAGGAGACTGTGGGAAGAAATACAAAGCCATAATTATTAAACCACAAAGTATATTGAGAACACACACACACACACACACGCCACAACCACCACCAAAACTCAACAACATGGCAGCAGTTATAACATACATTTCAATAATGATTTTAAATACATGACTATCCACCGTGACCAAGTTGATTTTATCCCTGGTTTTCAGGCATGGGTCAACATACAAAAGTCAATTAATATAATAATAAATATGAATGAGCTTAAGGAAAAACTTATATGACCATCTCAATAGATATACAAAAAGCCTTTGATAAAATCCAACAAGTTTTTAGGTTAAACTGAACTAGAGAATGTAGAGCTAGAAGGAACACACCTAAACATAATAAGATTTACATATGAAAATCCTACAGCCAATAGCATCCTAAATGAATGGAGAACTTGAACTAATCACACTGAATTCAAGAATGACATAGAGCTGGCTACTGTCACTCCTTTTCAATACTGGGCTTGAAGCATTAGATGAAGCATTAAAACAAGAGAAGGATATCAATGGGAGGCAAACAGGGAAATAAAATGTCTATCCCTGTTTCTAGATAACATGATACCATACATTAGAGATCTCAAAAGTTCTACCAGAAAATCATCTAGAAATGATAAACACATTCAGCAATGTGGCAGGATAATCAGCTTTATCAAATAAATGCCTTCTCTTTTAAACACTCAGCAATCATACAGAGAAGGAGATCATGAACGTATACCCATGCACAACATCTAGAAATAAATCTAACCAAGGAAAACATGGCCTTTATAATGAAAACTTTAAACCTCTGAAGAAAGAGATAGGGAAAGACAGGCAGAAATAGAAAGACATCCCTTGCTCATGGGCTGCTAGAATTAATATTGTGAAAATGACTATCGACCAAAAGCCATTTACAGTTCAATATAGTCCTATTCAAAAGTCCTATCTCATTCTTAGAAGAAACAGAAGGGGAAAACGTATCCTAAAATTCATGTAGAAGCACAAAAGGTGCCAGAGAGCCAAAACAACTCTGGAAACAAGAACAAAACCAAACAAACAGAAAAACATGCTAGACGTATTACTATTTTATAGTGAAAATACTTGACAAGTAGATGGTCCATAAACTTCTTTGGCATTTTAATATTTATTAACTAGAATCTGGCTATATGTGGAAAAAAATGACTATTTGATTCAATGTCAGTGAAACAAGTTGAGAAAGAAAGAGAGACACAGAGAGAGACAGAGAGACAGAGACAGAGACAGACAGAGACAGACAGAGACAGACAGAGAGGCAGACAGAGACAGAGGGAGAGACAGAGAGAGACAGAGAGACTGTGTGTCTGTGTGTCCATGTGTCATCCCTGGTCATTCCCAGACCCAGTACTTCTCACATGATGAGAACTTCCAACACTAAGCCTTCCCTAACCCCAGTGGATTCACTTTTTAGGCATGTCTAAAGATTAGAATAGTTTTCTCTTTTAAATCTCTCTAATGAATCTTTGAATAAAACAATTTAGTTTAACAACATCTTTTTGATGTTGGCTGTATAAAAATAGTCCTTGTATGTTGGTATTGGCAGTGCTACATGGGGACTCTTGTTAAATACCTGTTAAAGGTGTAAGTCCATAGTTCTTTTCAATCCTTTCTATAACTCTAATGAGAACCATCTGCTATGGACTCTATATCATACATAGTGGTTGTTCCTATGTGGAAGTTGCATGTCTATTCTGTCTGCTGTTACATGGTATGACCTCACTCTAGAACTTGTACAATATGTTCAGCTTTGGCTGTTGATATGTTAATGTTAAATATTAAGTCCACATTGGATGGCTTAGTCTTGAAGGTTTAGAAATCCATGGCATTGCTATCTGTAAAATTTTTAGTATCTATGAAGCCCTGGCTGGCCTCAAATTCACTATGTATGCCAGACTGACTGAACTCCCAGAGATCCAACTGCTACTTCCCAAGTGCTGTGATTACAGATGTGTACCCCCATGTCTGACTTTAGTTAATGGAATTTTAAACAAAGAATAATTTTAAAGAAAGAATCAGTCTGAGATTTTAGTAGATCTGATAATAAATATATTTAATGAAATATGAGTAAATGGTAGTGAAATTATTATGAGATCTTTATATATAGAGAACCATGGTCTGTCTTAGATGGTGAGTCAGAGCAGGGATTGCTAATCATTACACCTGACAGACAATTCCAGACATAGACAAGATCATATGGCTGCTGTAGGTACAACCAAGGCAAGGTATTTTGCAACACTGCCTCCTAACACACTGTGGGAAACCTTTAACTGGAGTTGCTGTGTCCTCCACAGCCCACAGGGTAGGGATGCCGGGATGGCATTTCAGTCTTTAATGATTGTTCCTCATATTGATTTTTAGATGGCCCAAGGGCTTATAGAGAAAGCACATTTTCTTCCAGGAGAAGAGGCTTTTTACCTCAGCCCCTAAGGTCTCCATGCTCCTGGCTTCATCAGGGTAATTGGCAGACAGGGATCAATATCTGAAAACAGTGAGAATAGAGCCTTACTTCCCATTCCTGGGCAACAGGGGATCTGGCAATAACCGTTTCCCTCAGCTCGACTTCACCTCCTGTTACCTGAGGAAATATGTTTTCTATAACGGAAAGCAAAATTGAAAGGTGTATAGAATAGATGAGCTTCCAATTTTAATGCATGAACCATATTATTGTGTGGTCAACAAGAAACTTATAGATAAAAATGAAGACTTGTCCCTGAATTATTAATGCTAATGAAGGAGATGGTAATTTATGGTGCTGGTGTCAAAACCAATTCTTGTCTGAGTCTAGGGTCCAGGCTCTTTTCTACGGATAATACATTCTCATGTGTTATAAGAAAAACCTATACTAGTTTTTTGAGCCACTGTAAAGAAATACTGAAGAAAAGGAGCTTACATAAGAAACATTTGTGTGGCTAACAGTTTTACAGTCCACTATGGCTGAGAGTGTGGTGGAGCAGAGTAGAATCAGAGAAAAGAGGAAATACAGGAAGAGGTACTGCCAAGATAGGACTCCAGTGACTCAACCCAGTGTTCTACTTCCTTAAACTTGGGCCTCTCTCATACTTTCCAGTATCTCTTGCTCAGCAAGAGAGTATCCATTCATTATATTACAGCCTCACAAGCCTACTTCTCTCTCTAAACAGCATCATAGCCCATCCAGCCTTCTCTCACCCCAGGCAATAACAGTTCATAATAACCCATTCTCCATGGGTCTGCAGAATGTTAACTGAGTGCTGTTAGGGCTATCTACACTGTTGAACCTGTGTAGTGAGTTATGGTGAGAGATATTTTTAAATATACAAGCAGGTAAGACATTTTTGAAGTCCTGCTTTCAACTTGAGACTGTTCATGTCTAATAAATGTCTCAATCACGATGCCTCAGTGGAGTATAAAATGATGCACAGGTGCCTGTAATAGGAAATAGTCCACTTGCCTAATAATCTATGAAATTATTCTCCCACCTTATATTAAGACATGCTGCTCTCCCTGACCTAAGATTATATAACTCCTAATTCATTCAACTTCCAACCCATATATCATGTTGTCATTTTTAATGATACAAACAGCAATTCATAATCTCCTTGTGAATTTCTAGAGACACACTGCTATGATCTGCTATGTTAGTATTCTCACTAGTTACTATCCTCAATCCTTGATAATAATAGGCACTCATATAAAAGACTTTGAATGATGGATGGATAAATATAACTGATGCTCATGCAAAAGGCCATTTAGCAAGCCATTGTTACAATGAACAGGAATAGACAGCACTTTTACATTTCAAATCCAGATAATCCTGTGACTGTTACACTACTGTAATGAAGATTCATTGAGACTTTCGGGACTTCACAGCACAAGCTAAACAGGGTGAGGAAATTGACTTTTTTTTTTTTTTTGGTGACTGTTCATTATCTGAAGTTCAATAGAATGACAAATGAACGTTTTGCTTTGTAGTTTTCAACTATTTTAAAATGCATTGGTGTTTCAGACAAAGATAATTGTAAAAACTGAAGAAAAACAAAGATAAAGTTTGAGGTGGTAAATATGAAGTGTAAACTCTCATAGATGATAAAATAGAAAGAATGATGCAAGGGACAGCATTGGGATAGCTTTTAATCCCAACTGGAAAACAGGGGAAGATGGCCTGGTCTAAGAAAAAAAGACAATTAACAAACATTCTGAGTTCTCCTAATGATGTTAGGGGAACCATCAGTTTATACATATATTCATTTCATCTTTGGTTGAACTGGGTGGTAGTTTTCCTTATTAGTCATGATTGACATTTAGCATCTAATAATACAAAGGTTGCTTAGAATGCACAATTCTTAAAGAGTAGTAGAGCAAAGAAATTATCTTAGGAATTGCATGCTTATAATTGTCTTTGCAATAGCTTCCAGTTCTATGAACTATCATAGTTGAAAGTTTACAGGGGTAAGTAATTGTTAGCCTCACAGTTTCCCAAATATCAAGTTACCACTTTTTTTTTGTCTTTCTGCACACCATGATGGTAGCATGATTTAGATGTGCTTCAAGACATTTATGATCTGAGAGTAAAAATGGAAAAAGAAATCACTACAAGTGTACCTTTAAACTGCTTTGTCCAGATCAATTCTTGATATTAATATGCAATCTAAGATAAAGGCGAGCTGACATTAAATTTTAAATTATTCAGTGATCCAGCTGCAGTACAAAAGAATATTTAGTGTTGTAAGATGATTTTGTTAGGAGGAACATAGGCCCTTTGGTGTGATGATGAAGAAACTTTTATAAAATATTTTACAGGAACTTATCAGCCGTTTGGATAGCTATACTCTCTTTGACTAAATGTCTCTGTATCTCTTTTATTCTTTCTGTGAATCTGTTTTATCTCTGTCTTTCTACACTCAAGCCTACCTTTTATGGCTCTATGGCCCCAAAAGTATAATTTCTATAGAATTTTTTGATTGATCATACAGAAATATGTAAATTTCTTTCCTTATTTCCATCCAAATGCACAAAACACTTAACAAAAGGGATTTGAAGAAAGATGAACTCATTAGATCATATGTTGAGGATGTACCCCATTATGCTGGGAAGGCAGTGGAGTCTGCTCATGCTTTGTCCTCAGGAAGTGCCACAGATGCCCAACTCATAGAGTAGTCCCACCCACATGCAGAATGAGACATCTGACCCCAATTTATCAAATTCAGAGATTCCCTCACAGGTGTGCTCAGATTTTTTTCCCTAGGTGATTCTAGGGCCTATGGAGTTAGTAATATATCATCATCAGAACGGAGGCCCTACAGACTGTTGTAGATTCCTGAAAAATATGTTTCCGTCAAATTAGTTGTTTGTATAGAGTTCAATAAGTAGTAGTGGGAACAATGTGTTTGTGGAAAAATACAAGAACTCCTTTTAATGCAACTATGTAGCTAAAGTACCTAACAGGGAAGGTAGGAAATGGGAAGTTGCCAACCCATACTCATCAACTTTCTGGGATGTACATCCTGAAGGTAGGCATTTTGGCCTGGTTTGAATTGGTGGCTTTTATGAAATAGATTAAATTCTTATCTCTTGATACATCAGTTTATGCCCTAAGTGGAGGTAGAAATCAACCAATAGTTACAGTTCTGATTCACAAAAAATATCACAAGTGATTCATAGCATATGCATACTTACAGACCTGCATATGATATGATACTGATAGAATTTTAATTCAAAAGCCCAAGGGCATTTCCATATCTTAAAACATCATAGCATTTCAATTGCTAATTTCTTCCTTCAAAGTACATTCTGCACCGAAACCTTCAGAGTATTTGGGTTTTGAGGACTTAAAATAGGAAATGAGTAATTTCGATTTCTGGTTTTTACATTCTTGAGCTTGGTGTACAGTCATCCCTTAGCATCCATTGGGGACTGGTTCCAAGACACCCTTTCAATCTCCAGCCTTTTAAATGTAGCCGTTCCTTATAGAAAACAGTACAGTGTTGGCATCAAACCTACTCCACCCTTGCAGCAAGGTATTCAAGATCATGTTTAGAATATTTATAATGCAGAACACAGTGTCCATTGCAGTGTGTTGTTTATAGAATAATGTCAAGAAATCTGTGTTCCTTTTATTGGTTTTATTAATTCTTTGATAATTTCAGACAAAAGGTAATTGTCTTTTGAATATTTGTACTCCCTTTTCCTATGTCTATAAGATGCATCTCATTCCATACCTGCCCAACTATGTTAATCCCCCTTTTATCCCATTGACTAACGTTATTATTTCCTATATACTGTCATGGTGTGGCTATTTACTAGAGCAGGTTAGTTAGACCACTCAGGGGCTACACTCTTAAATGAAAATCAACAATGATACATCATTTTCCAAACATGTAGTCGTAGGTGTGGTGATCAGTGTCATTAACTTAACAAAATCCAGAATCATCTGAGAGACAGGCCACTTGGTGTTCCTGTGGGGATTTATATGTATAGCTTCAGTTTGTGTGGGAAGGCATGCCACTGTGATCCATTCAATGACTTTGATCCAGAAATGTGTCAGGGAGAAAGCTGAGTAGCCATAGGCGTCTACTGTTCCCACGGCAGATACAGTTTGGTCCGGCGCATCAAGCTCCTGTTCCATTGACTTCTCTACCATTCTCTAAAGTAAAGCCTCCCATCCCAAAGTTGCTTTGTCAGAAAAACAGCAATGAAAGAGAGACAAATATCCCTGGGTTTGTGAGTGGGGAACCCACTCTCAGGAGAGCCAACGGTGAACACACCGACCTGGGGTTTGGCACTTACTCTGAGCGAGATGGTGTCCTTCAGTCACTGTTGCTTTGTGCCCCTGTGTTGCTTCATAGAGCCAGGTAAGGCTTTAAGTCTTGCTATTTAATTCCAGATTGCTAACTATCGCTTAACCCCAATTATTGAAGTCCAATTACACAGGCCTTACTGGTATGGAGAATCTATTTAGTTAAGCTCTTGAAACAACTAAATTCTGTGTTAGCACATTCTATAAATTTTACTGTGTACAGCACTGAATTCATTGCTGAAGGCCCAAGGGTGGCCCTTGTTTCTTTTCTCATTCAGTGGGTTGTGTTGTGAAAGGCAGGGTGAAGTAATCACCCAGCTTTGTCACACTTTGGATTTTGAGTACACCTTGCCTTTCTCTCTCTAGGATGTCTTTGGAGCCAACCACAGAAGTCTCTCTGTTTCTATTTTAGACGTTCTTACCATTTAGGAATCTTGCCTACTGGGATGTTTATTGCTTAGTCAACCAGATTTTCCCCCTTTATGAATTAAATGCTCACTGCTTTATTCAAAGCAGTGTAACCATTTGATCTAAAATGTGAACAGAAAAATTGCTTAACCAACGATTTGTTTTGAGTAGTGTTAGTGTCTCGATACATCAGTTGCCTGGAATGATATATAAATTCACATTCAGTTTTAATAGCCTTGCAAAGCAAATATAAATTACACTGAGGTTTGGAGATTCCTCAGGACATTTTTCATTGTCTGATTGAATTTTTTCCCCAAAAACTCAGAGACATGCAGAATTTATTGTTCTAGCCATATTTCCTCTAATTTATATAACTTCAAATCTCAAGACTGAATCTGGATGGAGAGTGATATGGGTCTGAAAGTGAGGGATGGCGCCATGCTGTTAGTGACCATAGCTTTCATTTCAAATGCCTCTCCCTTTAAGCAATTTGAAAGTCTCTGCTCTTTATTGAATGCTTGTACCCAATGGAACGTAATGTGGTGTTCATTTGCAAGACTTCTGAGGGCACATAGGCCAGCCCAAAATTTATACTAAGGCTCAGATCTTTTCACAAACCATTGTTGTGAGTGTGTGTGTGTGTGTGTGTGTGTGTGTGTGTGTGTGTGTGTGTGTGTGTACTGAATTCAGGATCCTTCTATTATCTGTTGAGATTGTTCCATTGCAGGTTGTTCTGGTGACAGTCAGAGCCCCTTGTAGAAGAAAAGTAAGCCGCAATTCATGGTAATTCACAGATGCCTTTTAAAAGACATACCAAACAGAAACTTGCCTTATCACATTTCTTTTGATAAACTCATATGCAAATGTTATTAAAGTTCTACCACAAAAAGGTTAGTTGATACCCTGTCACAGACACTAGGGTATCAGGGGACACCAGTGCAAAGATCTTATTTGTATATTCAGTTTAGGGTACTTTTTATTATATGGATGGCAGTGAGGAATGGAATCAAACATTTTATTAGTTTGGGGTTTTAATTTCTGTTCATCTAATGAAATAATCTATTGTAAAACACACCACACACACACACACACACACACATTTATCATTCACTCTCTGTATGACATAACACTTCTCAAAGGGAATGCTTTGGCCAATGGGACATTCATAGACCATTGTTGAACTTACTTGTACAGCAGAGGCTTCCTCTCGACTGCTTTAGGACCCAGTGCCATGCAGCCTACTAGATAACGAAATGTGTGTGACCCAATCATTGTCCAGTTTCCACAAGATCATCTGAATCAGAACTGGCTGACCTTCCAATGCTCTTTAAAATCCCAAGTTAGTTTTTGCTGGATCGGCAGATACAAACTTGGGCCAGCAAAATTACTTGACAGAATCTGGAGCAAACTAAATGGATATTATACCAAGCTAGTGGGCGCAGGAATGGTTTACTGTATACAAATTTCTAATAGATACATGAGATAAAAGCAGTCCATTGTAGCACGAAGGAAGATAAAAAGCTGTGGCTGAGAATTACCAGGGTTGGACCACCAGGTGAGGTTTTCAAATACCTTGCTTTTATGATCATTGTATTTATCTCTCCTCCATCTACACTAAAGGAAATGCTAAGCTGCATTATCATACTTGGAGAAAACCTAACAAATGCAATTTTGAAATACCAAGTGGTTCTTATTTATTGTTTTTACCAAAACAATCTCTACAGTCATTAAAATGTGTTCTTATATTAAAAGAAACAGGAGGAAGGAAGAGAGAGATGGGGGGGAAAGAGAGAGAGAGGCAGAGAGAGAGAGAGAGAGAGAGAGAGAGAGAGAGAGAGAACATGTATATAATGTTTCTCTTTTCTTGTCTCTTCTGTCTCACAGTATGGGAAATACCATTTGTTTCTCTTCCAATCATAAACCAGTAACTTTATTTATACCTATATGACAAGACAATGTCAAATTGAGAGTTCTTGTAGCTGATTACTTATCATGATATTGCAAATCAGAGTTTTAACTTTTTCTGTTAACAGCACATGTATGAACTAAAATTTCAATAATATGCCTTTGATCTCTACTGCATTCAGCCTTTTTGGGTAACAGCTACGCTTTCCAGATCTTGATTGGCATCATTCTTCCTTGGCATAATTTCTCTTATGACTTAGCCTGTTTTTACTGTGCTCATTGTTGAACTTCTTGTAGGACATACTTACACATATTCCTGGGGAAATAATTGTGTCCTGCAATAAATTTTAGCCTCTTAAGAGCAGACGCCAATACCGTTACATTTGTAATTTTAGGTCAGAATGGAACTCTGTTTCAGGCATCTGGCAAGTGTTGAACAAATGTGTGCAGGAAGGGAAAGCTAAGGAAGGGCTATCACTTCTTCATTCCTGCAGCATCAGGTTAAAGGCTCACAAGGACAGTCACTGAGGGGGTTGTGTTCAACACAGAGCCCAGATGAGCTACCCTAATGAGGAAAAAGAAAATCACAAGACAAAAAAGAGCAGAGGGATCCAGAATTTGATGGTTTTCCCTGGAGAAATAGAGGGGGGGTGTAGTGATGGAGATGGAGAGAGAGAGAGAGAGAGAGAGAGAGAGAGAGAGAGAGAGAGAGAGAGAGAGAGTGAGAGTGAGAGGTGGAGAGAGAGGTAGAGATTGATATGGAGAGGAAGAGATGGGTTTAGAGGTAACTTGGTGTAGTACAGTTGGCTGTTTGGTTGGCTGTTTGGTTGTTTGGTTAGTCTTGGTTTTGTTGCTGTTTATTTGCAGATGTTGTTGTTTTTTCTCCAGTAAAAGGGAAGAGAAACGAAGCTTTGATATTTTCTCAGTTCCTGTCCTTAGCCTCAGCATTGAAATTCATGATCTGAAGAAAGTCTGAAAAAGGGATAGGGTAGGAGTGAGTAGAGAGGTAGAGAAAGCACAGTCCTATGACACGTTTGAACAAGGTACTATTAGTAAGAAGATGGAAATTTAGTACATCTGCAATAATTCATCAGAAGTCTAGAGTAACTACATGGATGTCAAGACAAGAAATCATATCAGGAATATATGGAGACATTTCATCATGATAAAAAGCCAATTCATCAAGAGGATATAACAGTACTAAATGTATCAGCATCTGTAGAGAAAAATCTCTTGTGTACTATATGGATATAGCACCTGTCGATAACATGCTGATTGGCCGAGGAGCTCAGGTGGGAAACAGAAGGTGGGATGTCCGGCATAGAGTTTTAATTCTGGAACTGAACCAAGGTGGAAGGATTCTCTAGGAAAGATGGAGGGGGCAGCATGGGAACTGAGCAAAGGTATTCAACCACGGGGCAATACTTAGAATAGGATAATGGGATGATCAATGTATGAGCTAGTTGAAGAGCAGCCAAAGCTTATGGCCAAGGTATTTGCAGACGTAATTTGAGTGTTAGAGTGGATATTGTGGGAACTTGAGTCTGGGAGGAAAAACGCCCCGCTTTTACATGTATCTAATGGTAGAGTGACACACTCTAGTGAGCAAAATCCAACAGAAACTCAAAGAGAAATGACAAGCCCACAGCTGTAGTTGAAAGTTCAACACACCATAGCTAGTAACTCATGAGAGAAGTAGAAAAATTGGTAGATGTATACAAGACTAAAATAAACTGTGAAGCAAAATGACCTGCTTGTGTACATTATAGCCAACAGAGTACAGATATCTAGAACACCCATGAGGAGAGACCATATGATGGGCTATGAGACAGATCCCAGTCAATCATGAAGGAGTGTATTCATTCAATGTGTGATCTGTGACCCAGTGTAACAAGTTGAAAGTGGTTATGGAAGCATCTTGAAATTTGACAACTACTTAGAGGCTGAACAGTACATTTATAGATGATCCATATTTCAGAGAAAACTTAGGAAGTGATTTTGAATGGACTAAATATGAAATCACTACCAAGCAAGATGGATAGCATGTGACTATGCAACAGAGGCTATATTTGTGCAGAAATGCTTGTGTTAAGAAAAATGTTGAATCGGTGACCTAAATAATGTATAGCTAAAATACTATGTAGCAAAACCAGTAAAATAATAGCAAGAATAGCAAGCAGAAACAAAGAAGCCATGAACATAAATCAAGGACTGGATTACATAGAAACAAAGAAACAGCAAAAGATTAGCCAGACAAGAGACACCTCCCAAGAGGAGTTTTTGTACCTGGGAAACCCTTACCAATATGACTGATCAGATTTTAAGGAAGAAAGAAACAGATGTACCAATATAGACATCACTACATGCTTCACCAGGATAAAAAGGATGGTGGAAGAATACTGTGGACATCTGCAAGGCAGTAAATCTGACAAATGGACAATGTTTTTTGAAAAATACAAAAAAAAATCGCATGATGAAATTGGTTATGAGAAACCAAAATGCACTAAATTAGTTGTATAAAGTCTCCATGAATTCATCCAAACACAAGGAAAATTTGTCCATCATAGAGGCAGCCTTATAGAAAATAAAAGAGGTGATAAAATTTCTAATCTCATGGTTAACTATTCTGCCACGAAAAACCAAAGACATGAGAATCAATGAAAACTACTGAGTAGTATTACTCTCCTCTAATAACAGACATAAAAACAAAATGTCATTTATAATCAGATAAAATTACAAAATGCATGGATGGAAAGATGGCTCAGTGGCTAGGAATGCTTGCTGCTCTTATGGGGTACCTGGGTTTATGTCACAACCACCAGTTCCAGAAGGATCTACTGTCCTCTTCTCGCCTCATGGGAACTGAACATGTGGAATTCATCTAGTGCAAGTAATCAAAACACTGATACACGTGGAATTATAAAAGTTGAGGGCTCGAGAGATTGCTCAGTGGTTAAGGGGACTTAGTCATCGTCCAGAGCATGTGAGCTCAGTTCCCAGTAACCAGCAGGCAGGCTGTGACTCCAGCACCAAGGGATCTGATGCATCTGACCTTTGTGCGCTCTCGCACTCGTGTAGTGAAGTTCATGTGCAGGTATCTGAACGCATACATTCTTGCACATAATTAAAAAGAAGAGCAGTCAGTCTAAGTATGAAATACTTCTTAATAAATTTAATACGTTCATGATTTCTATACAAAATCCACAAAGTAACTCTAATATTTTAAAATAATGAAGTAATAGAGCAGTAAAACCCACTGATAAATCTAAAACCTCAGTGTTTCTGAGCCTTCATTGTCTGCAAAGTAGTCAACTGTTTTAATATAATCTCAGCAAGAATCCTACAATATATGTTTATAGATTGATAAATTTATATAAAATACTAATGGTCTATTTTTAAAAATCAAAGAGAAATAACAGAAAATATATAACTTTTACTTTAAAGCCTTAATATAAAACCATATAATCAAGTAAAACAATGTCAAAGCAGTATGATATTTAAATATTAATATTAAAATAGAGCAATAGAAAAAACTAGGAGGTCCTTACATAGGATCAACTGATATTTTTAATAAAATATCAAAGATAATTCAATTTATAAATACTATGTTATTTAACAAACAATGAGGTCTAATTATAAAACTCTTTTTGGAAAAAAATATTTAACACAATCATTATCTTAGACCGAAAACTTCACTCACACCAGGTCATAATCCTAAAACCTATACTACTTAGAAAATGAAAACATAATCCACAGACTTACTAGAACACAAGGAGATAAAAATCACATAAAATTATGTAAGAAGTCTCAAACTCAATGGCACTCTGACTTAGAACAAGGTCCGTTGCAAATGATTCAAAGATACTCATCGCTAAGGGTGTATGAAGAGCTGGAAGTAGATGGACAGATGCTCAACACAGTTAGTCACTGCAGAAACGTGAATGGAAATCACGTAGAAAGCCAGGTTCACACTCACTGGGGTGGAGACTGACCAATGCTGAGGGGAAATTGCATGCACGCTAGTACAGTGCACAGGGGGACAGGATCTTTGAAATCAGTTTTAGTTTCTTGTCTAGGAAGGTAACACCTTGTGGTACAGTAACCTCTCTACTGGATATCTCTCCAAGGGAAATGAAAACATACATTCATAGAAAATATTTAAATGCAAAATTCTAGAAAGAAGCATTTTTCCCCACATTTTAAATTGTAGGTCACTCTGAGTAGCACTGTGAACTCTTATGTTGTCTAGTTTTCTTTCCCCACCTTGGATATGAATTGTCTGTGTGCTGTGTATTCCTGTTGTATATGCTACCTGCCTGATGAACTGTCAGGTTGATGGTAGGCTAACAGAAAACTAACAGGAGACTCATGGTAGATGAACAGCCCATGTCACTTCACTGGTTTCTTCTCCTTAAAACACACATCTCACCATCTCACACCATCACAAGGGGGATGAGTACAGCGCAGTAAGATATGCTGATAGAAATCAAGTTCCAAAAATATAATTTCCTGTTTTATAGCTGCTGTTTATTTCCTCGTATATGAGGATAACAAATCACAATCTATCATTGTTTTGCGAGTACAGAAGGAGAAAGCATAGTATATACAGAATTTCGTACCATCCTTCATCCTATACTACTCCTTCCTGAAGTGTATTCCCCTAGGTTAAGAAAACTCATGTTCTCCTCACATAACCTTAACCCCAACCCCCACCTCCAGTGCTGAGCCTTTCCTACCTAAGATTCTGATTCTGTTCTCTAACTACGTGATATTGTAGTTTTATAACTTTCCCGTGAACCATCTCCTCTCTCTAGCTGACTCATTTCATCCACTCTAATGTGATCCGGGCCCATCCAGGTCGTCTTGATTCCAGAATTCCATTTGTTTTAAGGTAGGCCATATTTCACCATGTGCACATGATGCCGTTTCTTTACTCATTCATGGCTTGTTTGATACTTAGATTAATCCCACCCCTTGGCTCTGTCAACCCTATTGTGAAGGATGTGGGAGTGGATATCTGTTTTAAACTGATTTTTCAATTCCTTTAGCTATGTATCCAATAGTATATCTACTGGATCATCTAGTAATTCCTGTTTTTACTTTTTACAAAAGAACTTTTACTACTATCTATAAAAATCTTTATTAATTTATACTCTCGTTAGCTTCAGTTTTCAACTTGCATCAACCAAAGGGAGAGTTTCACTTGAGCAGATCAAACTGCCTATGACCATGTCTGTGAAGGGCTATCTTGATTGTCCATTGATTTTAAAGTGCCGGGCCCACTGTGGGCAGTACCATCCCTAGGTAGATGAGCTCGTCTGATAAGAAAACTTGCTGAGCATGAGCCAGTGTCAAGGGTGAACCACCAAGCAATATTCCTCCATGATTCATATCCCGATTTCCCTCAATGATAAACTGTGGCCTGGTATTGTAAGCAAAATATACCTTTTCTTCCAAGAATTGCTTTCAGCCATCTGTTTTTATTATAGCAATATAAATCAAGCTAGAACATTTACATTCCCATCAACATTTTTCTTTTATCTCCACCTCCTTATTAACATGGAACTTTGGGATTTGGTAATAGCTAGTCTAACGAGCAAGAATTGATGTTTCACTGTTGTTTAAAGTGGTGTTTCCTTGGTAACTATACATCACAATTTTTTCATAAGCCTGTTGACCATTCATATGACTTATTCTGAAGAGTTCCTTTTGATGTTTTTTGAATAATTATTAAGCAATCTATTTTTTTTTCATTCTTTGAATTGAATATCTTATTTATTTTGGGTTTATCTATATGTTTGTCATAGTCTGTGGGTTGTTTCTTTATTCTTGTACTGTTCTAAGGCTTGATTTTGGCCACTTGCCAGTTTTTCACTCTTGATAGTTGTGTCTGGGGGAGTCATACCAAGAAACACTTGCCTAGGGAATGCCTTGAAGAAGTTCTAAATTCTCTTTTCTAGATTTTGTAGTCTTGGTCCTTACATTTAAATCTTTATTTCATTTTTAGATGAGTTTTATATGAAAATATTTGCCTAAGAAATCATAGAACTAAACAGTAAGTAATAAAACAACTTATTAAGGCTAATGTGACGAGTAGACAGTTTTCAAAGGGTGAAATATAAGCCATCAATAAGCACGTGAGAAAATGGTCAACCGCACTATCTGTCAAAATAGTTCAAACTAGGTTGAGTATATCTCAGTGATTTGTACTGATAGAGATAGAGACAGATGTAAATAGATGATAGATGATAGATAGGTGATAGATAGATGATAGATAGGTAGATTGATAGATAATAGATAGATAAATATGTGTGCGTGTGCGTGTGCGTGTGTGTGTGTGTGTGTGTGTGTGTGTGTCTGATTTTAATTCTGAGCACATGCAAGGTCCTGATTTTAATTCTCAAAACTGCAAAAGCAGAAAATTACTCATCAAAATTGTGCCGAGCTTCTATTCTACCATCCTAATGCTGTCAATTAATGGAAAGAAAAAAAGAAAAACAGGAACCAGTTCTATCCTTGTGCACCTATATAAATAGATCCCTGGTTTCCCTGGTGTGATTTATTGAAGACATTGTGCATTTCAGATTGTTTGTTCTTTTTTATTGGTCTTTTTTATTTATTTGCATTTCAAATGTAATTCCCCTTCCTGGTTTTCCCTCAGCAAACTCTCTATCCCATCCCCGAACCCCCTGCTTCTCTGAGGATGCTCCCCAACCAACTCAATCCTGCCTCACAACCCCTAGCATTCCCCTATACTGGGGCATTGAGCTTTCACAGGACTAAGGACCCCAACTCCCAATGATGCCAGATAAAGCCATCCTTTGCTACATATGCACCTGGAGCCATGGGTCCTTTCATTTGTACTCTTTGGTTGGTAGTTTAGTCCCTAGGAGCTCTGGGGGGTCTGGTTGGTTGTTATTGTTGTTCTTACTATGAGGTTGCAAACCCTTCATCTCCTTCAGTGTGTGTTCTTAATGATTGTGTTGAACAGTAGTCAACACAAAATACGTTGTTCAGTTCTGGGCTCTATGGTTCTATCTCCATTACACAACATGTCTGTCCTAATACCAGTATCAAGCTATTTGGATGACAGAATTATTGCCTTGCAGTTTCAAATTAGTCATGGTAGCCTCAGTATTATATAATCGTCACTGTAGATGACACTGGGCTCTGTGCACTTGGCTTCCGTGTCACCTCCTTCTTATAGTACGCAGTGCACAATCTCAGACCACTGGCTAAGTGAGTGATAAAATAGGAAAAGCTCTTACAATATTTGTTGGGTTCTTTCCTTGTATTTTCCTGATTAAACTGAATCAATGGGTATTGGTTTGGTTTGCGTTCTTGGAGTGCTTGAATACTTTATGTCTCTGAGGATCCTGTTAAGTTTACTTTGAAAGTGAATGTGGTATTGGCATGGACCAGGGTACTTTTAAATTGCAGTTGCCTAGGTACGCTCTCCAGCTCTGTAAGATGCAGCTCAGCCTCTCTGCACAGTAGAGAATCAGTGATAGAGCGCCCCATCCTCAGACATGAAGTGACTGAATGATTTTCTGTATTTACACCTCTTCATCAGTAATTGAGAGCTGTCAACCGTGAGCATGATGCTCATAAACTTGGTAAAATGATAATGACAGTGTACCATAATGCTATTAATTGTTTAGTATTTCTTATGACTAGCACAGATTGAGACACTGTAAGTGATCGCCACCACTTTACTTTCTGTTAATATTAGACTCGGGTATTCATGAATTTCTACTGAATATTAAGTGTTGACAAACGTGAAAGCGTCTCTCATCTTGATCCTGCAAATTGAAAATGATGTTTTTATTATCCATACTTGACTGCATCGTACCCCATTGAAGCAGTGAGACAGGTGATTGGTGACATTCCTGGGGAAATAGTTTCCTTTTATGAGTGATGGCGAATTTAATGAATATTCTTTTCAATTATATCGAGTGCCGTGTACAAAAAAGTGTCTGAAATTTTTTTGTCCTGAAGCTCTGGAATTCAGAGTCTTTTGAAGGTTGCTCAAAGATTAGTATCTAACAAGGATTCATTGGATTTCCTAGTGCCCTAAGTTTTAAAGGTAACTATGGTCATTGTTGAATTTTCACTTCCTTTAGACATCAAAAAATCATGAGTAATTCATTCCTCTTTGCCGAGATTCCTTTCTGCAGATGTATTATTGAGTATGTGGCTGACATCGTAACTACTGTTTCTACCACAGATGTTTTTAAGGCTTGGAAAGGGCACCTTTAATCCATTGTACATAAGGGCAAGGGCGAATAAAAATGAGAGCTTCTGATTATATTTTTATGGGGGAGGGGCTCAGACATACTGATTAGGTGGTTTTGTGTTCAACATTTCTCCCATTGGCTTTCTGGATTCACCTCCTACTCTGTTTTGCTATTGACAGCTGAGGAGACATTCATTAAATAACAATGTGGGGGCGTGTTCAAAAGAACAAGAGAGTTATAAATTATGAGACAATGTACTCTTGTCATTTATTGAGGTGTAATAAGAATAAATCCATTTGATTAAAAGAAACAAAGTGTTTTTTTTTTTTAGGGAGTTAAATTTGCCTTATTCGGTTTGAAGCTTCTACGGGAAGAAGAGAAGACTGGCTCACAAGCATCTTGTGCGTCTGGTCTTCGTCCTGGTCACGCCCCTTGGTCCAGTAGCTAAAATGACTCAGCAACTGTTTAGCTAGTCCAAGGAAGGCAGGGTGGAACTCTAGCCATTACATAGTCTCGGATTCTGTCTTTTTAATGACTGCCCCATTTCGGAGCAGGCACCTGGAGCCTTCTACTGTGTTTATATAATGGAAATGTTTTGAAATGATTAATGAGAACTTCACTAATTCAGGCAAAAAAAATATTTCAGCAGGAAAGGCATGGATGAAGGGAGGTTTTTAGAGAGCAGGAGCTTATCTCTCTAGGAATCAGAGTTGAAAACTGAGGGCTGCAGAGTGGATCTTCCTCAGAGTAAAGCAAATGATAGGCCATCGGGTGCATGGGGAAGTGGGGAACATTGAGTGCTGATGGGTTCCATTTGTGAAGGCTTGGTGGTGTTTTGTTGTTTGGCTTGCTCACTGTAAGCCTGATGAGGGTTGAGTAACAGAGGGCCAGTTAGTCCAGTCTCAGCTTTGTCCCTCATTCACACTTTAGCGCTGCCCTGTGAAACACTGAGTCCACAGAACTCAAATGTTTGAACCTTTTTAGTAATGCCATTCTCTACCTGAGTGACATCAGCTTTTGTCACAATCTCCTGGAACCAGTTGAACTCCTTCTGACTCTCCCGGTGTTATAGTAATCACCTGAAAGTGTTAAATTTGACCTCCGTTGCAAGGAACCCACTACTGGTTATTACTCCGTCTCTAATAGAGCTTGCATCAGTGTTTGTTTTATCTGTTTGATCCCCCAGTGCACTATATGGACTGATTTGCCCTTTTAGTCTCCATATTTTATGCAGGATTAGACAGTCATTAAGATTTAAGTGTGAGTACACTCATTCGTTAATAATACATGCTGCTACTGACTATACATACCCTCTGTGATATGGGATGGATCTCTAGAAATTTTACCTAGTCACTGAAATTTATACTATTCCTAATATCTCAATCAGGAACCCCATAAAATGGTTTTGCTGTCAGTAACTAAAAGCATATGTGACCTTAAGAATAGAATCATAAAAGATGATTTTTGATGCCCTTATTTAAGTATGTAAGACCACTAAGGTTGTAAACATTAAAATATAGTGGCTTGAGACATCCACACGTTTAAAAAAAAAAGACTTCCATTTTGAATGACTTTGCAAACTGAAGGCTTTAGTTTTAATTAATGTCTTTGTTATTTAATTTATTTCAGTTTGTGTATGGGTGTGTGTTTGTATGCGTTCATGTTTGAGTGAGTGTGTGCAGTTGTGCTCATCTGTGGGCACACATGTGAAAGTCAGGGGACAACTTGAGGAAGTTGGTTCTCCCCTTCCACCATGAGCATCTAGAGCATCAAACTCAGGTCACGAGGAAGGTTGCCCATGTCTCGAGCAGCATCTCACTCAACCCAAGCTGATATTTTCAACAGTGAATGAGACCTTGTCTCTCAGTTTTCTTTGTCCTAACATGTAACTCCCACATGTTCTCTAAAGCAGCTTTGTGTCCCTGCTGCTGCTTCCTCAGACTGTCCTCTCATGTCAGGAAGCAGCCCCATGCTGTGCTCCCTTACAGAGACTCTGAGCATTGGTCCCGGACTCTGCTCCGTTCAGTATTCAATATGCACTTCACCTGGGCATTTAGTATCACATTATGTCTTTCAGACTTCCTATGGTCCCTCATGCCATGCATTTTTGTGGTTCAACAGTTCACATCTTAATAATTCTTATTCTGTATAAAAGCTTATTAATGATGCTGTATCAAGCAGTAGAAAAAACGCTGACTTCTCTTTCAAGTTAAAAGTGGCAAAGCTACAGTGGAACATTTTAGATTTTTTTTCTTCCAAAATTAAAGGAGTCGTTGAAAGTGTTTGAACCAAGGACCGTATCTGGGCATGATGGGATACTGTTCTTTGTTAACATATCTTTCCCATGGTAGAGAAATAGGACTTTTAAATGTAAAACTTCCAGTTTGTTCTGTATCTTTTACTTCCTCCTCTGTACCTGCTGAAGCACAACGTGTATTAAAGCTATGTTGAGTCCTCGAGGTGGGGAGTTCTAATGCTATCTCTGATCTTTGTCTTTCTCCCTATGTAGGATCTTAGAGAACAGGCATGACATAAGTTAGAAACCACAACTGAGCAAGGCTTTGAAACCCCTTAGTTTCCAAGCCCTTCAGCTTGTGAATGGGTAACCACGAAGCACTCAGAAGCATCTCCTGATACTTTTACTCCCGATGTTAGCGACAGGACATGGAACAAGGGGTAGAAGCCTTTCCTTTATTGTAGCAGTGGCTAGTAAACCACATCGAGGAAACCCTCAAAAGTAATTCATGGTATGATACCTTAAAAACTTCTGAAGAATTACCTGTTTCTGCCCTGGTGACATAATTAGTTTGAGCCTGTCAGATGTTATTAGATGAGAGCATACACTAAGAAGTCCAGCTCAGTGAGCATCTGAGATGTTAACAGATGAGCGATTGCATAAGCAGCCAAAAACCCCTGTAACAACTCTGACAGCAAGAGATGGACAGTCCCCAGACAGGTCGCTCAGCAAGGCACCCACGGTCACTGGTATGAGAAGGAGCACATGGGAGAAATAGGAAAACTCCCAGGATTAATTTTTTACTCCAGATGTCAATCATGTTTTATAGGGAATGCAAAACATGGTATAATATTCAACAGGCATGTGACAAATTTTTGCCTGGTGTTTCGTATTTTAGGTTGTAGCCGTTGCTTGCTGGTAAATTTTGGGACAGGTCATAAGGTCGGGATGGAAGAGATGGGAGATGGATTTCTGATAGGAAGGGACAGTGACATCTCTTTATCACTGGGAAACGTCAGCAATCGTGAGTTGATGTTGCTGTTATAAATTAAGTGGTGGCCTCAGCAGGGATGTAGATACAGGGTGTGGAGATTCACTGAGTTCAGTGATAATTGAGGCCACACACACCTGATACCTTTGTAACCATTAAGCCCTGGAGAGGCACAATAATAAGAGACAAAGCCTACGTTTCAGCCAGGGAGTCTTTAATCTGCAGTCGGGATGTGGTAGCCACTGTCTTGAGACTTTTCAGTGGCTCTGTGACTGTCATTACCATCTTCTGTCCCCAATGGTTCGTTGACGCAGCAAGGAGCTTCAGAGTGGTTCTAGCTGGGACCGTCCGCTGAGGATTTCCAGACTACCTCCGAGTATGACTGACTGTCAGGTGTCATGGTTAGAGAGGGGTGCTCATAATCGCTGTGCCGCCCCATCCCTGGCAAACTTTCATCCCCCCATCAGACCTGCATGAGCATGTTGTCACACCGCAGGGAGCAGAGATAAGAGCCCTTGCTTTCTGTATTGTACACCTGGGCGCAGTAAATCGAAATGAGATGCTTCTCACATCCAACATAAACTTAGAACAGAACATAGTTAGTTCACATGGTGCCCATGCGTTGTTCCTCCCCCTTCAGAGAGCACAATGAATGCAATATAATAAAGAGGAGAGCTAAAAATTAGTGGCCCAGTGCTAATGAAAACTGCACAGATGGGAGTATCCATATGGCAAGCCCAGGTGAGCCTTGGAATACAGATAACAGTACACTGTTATCTTCCTTCAACCCGCCATGTTTTCAACAGGCAGGAAAGAAATCGTGGACAGCAACTGAAGAATATTTTAAAGTTTACTGTATTAGTTCATTATATGCCTGCTTGTTTTCTCTCTGTGTTTATACCAGGTGTAGAACATCATTTTCTTTCTTATTATGTTTAATAACAATGAATCTTTCCAAGATCTCCTTAGGTCACTGCATCAGCTGAGAAATAACTCAGCTCAGCCGTTCATTCAACTAATCAATATTTATTGAGCACTCGTGGGGCCTAAATCTTATACCTCTTACCTGATTCCTTAGATTCAAAACTTACTTAGCATGCAAATGGGAGAGATTAAAAAACTTTGAATGTGTATCAAGTGTATTTCGAAGGTTTACATAACTCTGGCAGCTTTTTGAAACATGTGGCACCGGAATTAACTTTCAGGAGTTTAAGTCTAAAAATCATTTCATTTTAATAATAATTGACCTCCGGATATATTTGAAATGTATAATTGGAATGAATTTGGTGATTATGAGCAGGATAATTATCATTCTATACATAATAACTAAAAGCCTATGACTTACTTGTCTATCTCTATAAAGCCTTTGATGTAATTTACAATTTCAAAACTGCTGTAATCAAAATAATTAGTGTGATCAGAGACATATCAGAAACTAATTAACAGGCAGAGACAATTGACAGGCCCCAAGGAATATTTTTATGGCAACTAAAAATTTAGTTCACTTAGAAATGTCTAAGTTTGTGCCATGGGTGTCTGCCTGGTATCGGTTTTTAATTAAAATTACATAGATACCAAGAAGAAGGATAGACAACCTATTACTGTGTGCCAGGAATCATTAACGATACTTTATCTCGGTAATTTAATTACATTCCCACAACTCTAAGGTTCATTTTACTGTTACTACCCCAGTCTTTGAGATTGAGAAACTGAGCTGAAGCCACCTGCCCAGCTCCTAAGGGCTCCAGAGAAGCTCCAGAAGTCTAACTGCAGCCTCCTGAATCCACAAACATTACTTCCGATTATTAACTTAATGGCTATGTGTGGATTATATTTTCGTGCAATGGGTAATAAGCTTTAATATTTCACATAGTTCCATGTATGGGAAAATAAAACAATTGCATTTCAGATGGATATTTCTCATTCTATCTCACTGTGAAATATTCTCATATGATCTCACTGTAAATGCAGGAAGTTATTAGTTAATTTAAAATATTGTCCCCTACTCTTTAAACTTTAAGATCAATGTACCTGCTTAGCTGAGTATCTTTTTATTTTAAGTTTTGAGATAATAATATAGTTATAACATTTTTTTCCCTTTCCTTTCCTCCGTTTGAACCCTCCCATCTACCCCTCCCATTTCTCCTTCAAATTAATGGACTCTCTTGTTCCTAATTGTTATTGTATTTGTATATGTACTTGCATATATATATATATATATTCTTAAATATAATCCATGCAAGTGTGTAATGCTACTTGTACAAATGTTTTCAGGGCTGACCTTTTGGCCCTGGACCACCGATAGGTGTACTCTTCCCTGGGGAAGACGACCCCTCCTGCTCCCAGCTCTCCTTGGTTGCCTGTAGTTCTTTGTGCATGGTTGAGGTCTCATAAGCTTCTCTCCATCGTGCTTGGCATGCTCATTGTGCTGTCTTTGTATAGCTCATATTTGGATGGTCATGTTGGTGAGACTTTATGGATAGTCATGTTGGTGAGACTTTATGAGTGTAGATTCTGATGTTAGTAGGAGACAAAATTTCACGTAAATTCCTTGATCCTTACCTTCCTTCCATCTATTCTTCTGCAATGTTCCCTGAGTCTTAGGTGCAGGAGTGTTTTTGTGAATATATCTATTAAGTCTTGGCTCCACAACTCTCCTTCTTGATTGTGGTTTTTTGATTTTTGGGTCTTTTTATTTGTTTGTTTTGTATATTTTGATGCAAAGAGAAGTTTCCTTGATGAGAGGTGAAGACTGGACACAGGAATAAATGTTTACAGATTATCGTTAGGGATGATGGTGGTTTAGTAGTTAGTGATTGTAGATTTTCCTCAAATGACTTCACTCTCACAGAGTTAGGTTTCCAGTTCCACACAGGAGAGCCCTCTTGTTGAGTATGTCTAAAAGCCCAATTAAGTAGTTGTTTATCTTAAAACATTCTGGAAGTTTTAATCCAAAAGTGTAACATTGCATATTATTTTAAGTAGTATGTTGCAATATATAGCCATGTATTGAGTCCTCGCAAGGCTGTGAATTAATCTTTACATAGCACATCTACAACATATTCATCGCCACCTATTGTTTACATAATAGCCTCGATTTTATCAGATTGTCTGTCCTGCTGTCCTAATATTTGTGGTTGAGTTAAGCTTCCTTTGACAGTGGTCCTGAAGCACGAAATGAGTGATGCTGGTCAGTCAAACATCACACTAGGAGACAGAGTCTGCTTCCTGTAGGCAAAAAGTGTTTGTAAAGAGAAATATACAAGAAACATACAAGGCAGATTTGTTTGAGTGTCCCTGTAGTATACTGTTATAATTGCTGTTGTTTCCATCAGTTGCTAACTTGTTACCATGACTAGTACATTGTTACAAGTGTGTAACACTAAATGAGGTATATATAGCACATCCATTCCTAGAGTTATCTCCAGCAGACAGGGTAGGATGTGCTGTATCTGACCTGTCTCTCTGTAAACGGCCTTCCTGACTCCTTGCTGCTTCTTGTTCTGTCTTCACAATGTTCGTGTGCAGCATAGCACTGAAGAAGAGGCTGCATTTGGTGCCGTAATCATTCTGAAGCTGTCTTCTGGATGCTCCAATGATTCATTTGGGAATGTGTATTACACGCTTCATCTGTCCAGGCCCTGGGCTTTAGTCTGGTGGTAAGAACAATAAGAGCAAGAAATTTCACTGTTAGCTTTTATGAAGATGTATTCTTGAAGGAAAGAAGTTACAAGTCACCGATGCCCAATTTCTTAATGGCAATGACTGAAGCTCTCCAATCCAGGCAGATTTATACTAAGAACGCATCTTTGACAAAAGAAATATTATACTCAAGGAATACAGGAGAACAGAAATAACATTCACAATTGTGGAGATCACAGAGGTTCATGAAATCATTTTACGTTGGCCAAGGCATCTCTGCTAGGTTCCAGGCATTCTTTCTCAGATCTCAGTACAACGGTGCACTGTGCATTGTGCTTTGCACGTATAGTCTGCAGGCTGTAAGGTCTTGCATTACTCCAGGTTAATTAAATACAAAGCTGTTCAGGATGTAAATGAACTTGAAAGACTCGGTTCCATGTTTTCCTTCTCTTGGAGAATCCCTGGTTCTTGCATCTGCAGGAATAGCATGGCTCTGCTTACCTCACATTACCTCTCTCTTTTCTCTGTTCATGACACTTCAGAATCTCCACTCAGAGATCTCTCACTTTTGCACCTGCTAGCTTATCCCTGGACCATGCTAAGGGACAGTGGCTCTTTTTCTGACGCCCTGATACTCCTACACTGCACTATTTCTTTTTCAGGGACCTAGATTCATCTGTCCTCAGGCTTTCTTGGGCTGAGATCTGGACCAGTATTGCTCACCTGGTAGTTTCTGTGTTCTGTGTGTCTTCCTCATGCTCACTCGGCATTATGAGAGAGACACACTCCGGTGAAGGCTCACTTGTTTTCTTCTCTGACTTAGTGAGTTGCTGATGCCATAGTTTTAATAGTGTCTCAGCTACCCAAGTTCTTATGTGCCCCTATCCCCCCTCTTTTGTTTAGAAGATGACCTGCTGAGCTTTTCTTAACTCAGGAACACGGTCAAGGCAGAGTCCATCTGTAGGCCAGAAATCACCCCCTTGCTCTCCACACCCTCTCTTTGCCATCTTTTCCAGTGAAATTTGTTACGCTGGAAGAACAGCCCACTTTCTTCATACCACATTCATGTTTCTACTCGTAAGAACAAGTGTGTCGCTTCAGCTTTAAGTGATAAAGATGGTCTCAGCTGACCAGGATGCTTTGTGCAACTTTAGTTACCCCTTCCTCTTCACTCAGCTCTCTAATCACCGTTTTTCTCTTACCAACCAGAACGACATTATCTAAGGTCACACCTTCCCCAATTCCTATTCCCCAGGTAACACTGTTCACCTCCCAGGCGTATATCTACTTTCCTCTCAAACAGACACGTTTTCTACCTGCTACAAATGTTGCTTCTTCCCTCTATGTTTGCTAATATGTAGCAATTACCTTGGATGGTCTAAGAGCCATGAGGGACTGTTGGATGGTGGAGCATGGCTCACAGAGGACATTGCCAGCACAGTTTGTTCAGTAAAGGAAAATGTGAGTGTGTTTTGCAAGCCTTTGGAAGGCCCACTAAGGCATGATGTCACGGTACAGAACCCACAGCTGGAGTGACTTTGCATTCATCAAGCATACTTGTTTGTGTCACTAACATGGAGGTGTCACTACACAAAGGTACTTAATGAGTGACCTTTACTTTTGCTAAACAAATTTCCCAAGTACCTTATAACAATACATTTTAGATTATAACAAGAGAAACCAGTAGAAAAATCTGCATTTTGGTACATATATGATTATAACACAAAATATTTAGTATGTCAATGATGAATAAATCTAGTAGATAAATATTACAATTATGTTTAGTCGTGTTGACCTGGGATTTTGGTCCAGTGAGAAGTGTTTCCTTATTTACTGCATGGTTTTTGTGTTCAAGCTCTCAACCTGTGCACTAGTATTAGGTTCTGTTTCTTCTCAGCTCTGAAACAGCAAAACGGTTTTAAAAGCATTTCTCTGCTTTCATATACAAATCGCAAACATACCCTGGCAAATTTCTCTACCCAGAATCCCTTTGAGAGAATTTTAATGCAATGACTGGCGTTAGATGTAGAGAATCTCGTGGGTAGATTCCGATGTTTGAAGTAAATACCAGAAAGGCATCACAAACATTGGTCAAGAAGAGAAAAGTCTAAATGATGTACGGATGGCCTATAATTTCTAAAGCTGGAATCAATATTGAAACCCAAGTGAATGTAAACAGAACTTGACTCTAATGTAGACCCCGGGCTGCTCCAAGGATGCTACAGGAAGATGTAAACCTAGTATTAGCGTTTCATGGATGCTCAGTGTCTTGAAGTCAGCGCTATAGATAGAAACTGCAAAGGCACCCCTGGCCTTTTAGGCTTATTATCTAAATAAGGCAGACATGTTTGAGACAGCCGCTGTGATTATCCCCATGGGCACTCTAAAATAATGAGGTTGGTGTATAAATTAGGAGGTTTTATGAATTAGAGGCTAAAAAGATTTTGCTTTGTCAAAGTTTAGCTGTATGCAGTAAAATGCTGCATGGTTAAGCTTCAGTCAGTCACCAGCAGCATCGGTTCTGGAGGACTTTGCCCATAGGGAAACCCCGTCCTTCTCAAGCGGGGCTCGAGGGTCTGCAGTGCTGTGTTCGCTCATAACCTAGTTTTCCTTAGTTTGGTGGGGCAGAACTTTTGGAGTTGTTTTTACTTTTGGATATTGGCTTTAAAAGGAACAAGGACTCAACGCTGTTCACATCCAAGCTTGAATGTTCACTTTGTGGGAAAGAGGGGATTACTATTGAGTTCTTCAAGGCATTTCAAAGTGGAGAATTATTTAGGTGATGTGAAGATTCAGGGCAGGAAGCTTGTCACATCTGACAGTGTTGTTTCTGGAGAATCATGGAAACATGAATAAATGAGCTCCTTCCGGATATGGGAGAGGGTTTATACTAAAGGCAAGGGCAAAATGACATTTCTGCTGTTCCCAGAAAAGTATCTTGAGTTCTTAATAGGTTGAGTGCCTCATTATATATCAAGCAATGAAACAATGTTACAAGTATGGGAAGAGGATTCCTGCCCCAAAAGAACTCATAGCACCTGGTGAAGGAGTCTATAAACATCTGGTTCTGACTTCTTCATGGTTCATGAATTATTAGTTTTGCTTAAAGTGCTGTATGCAATTTGACCAAAGTGTCTATTCTAACACTATTTGATTCCAAAGTTATGAGTAAACCACAAAATGTTTCATCCTCAGATGTGTATTAGAGGAAAATTAGTGGTATTTTTACACTTGATTTCCTTCCTTGATGTATTAAATGCCCCCTGCTCTAAACTAAGAAGAAACTCTGTGAAAACAAAGGAGGTAAAAATCATTTTATGGGCTTTATTTTCAAACCTAATAGGAGTAGATTTATGCTAAGTCCATTTTATAGACAGAATAAAACCTCAAGCTTAGAGTGAAGACATGAGCCTACGACACAGGGCAGGAAAATTCTTGGTAAGGATTTGACTTTACTCCTGTCAGTACAAAGTAATGTTTTCTGCCACTTATGTTGTTTCTGTGGCTTTCAGAATAAAATTTTACTGGTCACTATTCTTTAAAACATAGGACAAAAGTGAAATCATTCCCCTTTGTCTCAGTCCTACCGTTAAGTTTGGGCAGAGGAGGGAGGTAGCTTTCATAAGGACATGCTGAAGTAAGACTTAACTATCCAGAGTCGACCTTCTTCTTACAGTCCCTCACCCCTTCATGTGTTCTATCCTCAATCCTATCAGATCAGCAAAACTCAATGCAAATTATGCACTCTCGTGCTATAAGAACTGTTTCAGCACTTTCAAACTTTTCTTGGCTGATCCACCAAATTCCAGCATTGACTCTGTCACATATTAAATAAAGGTATTCTCCCCTCTCTCCTCTCTCTTTTGTGTGTGTGTGTGTGTGTGTGTGTGTGTGTGTGTGTGTGTGTGCGCCCACACACATGAAGGCCAGAGCTTTGTGTCATGGTCCTCCTCTGTTAATCTACATGTTATTTTTGAGACAGTGTCTCAATGAACATGGAGCTAACTGATATAGCAGTGTCCCAGTGGCCCCCACATTTCCAGGAAAATAGCTGCATGCTGTACCCACGCTCAACTTTTTATACATGTGCTGGGATCTTAACTCGGGTCTCCATGCTTGTGCAGCAAGGCCTGTACTGAGTAAGCCATCTTTTCAGCCAATTAGTAGTGCACTATTTCCTACAGTTTCCAGGCTAGCACTCTACATGAGCTGCCACAGAACTGTTTCTGTAGACCCAGAACCCAATACGGTACAACAGTGTGAATATCTATAAGCAATGCTGTTACTCAAATACAGATTGAGAGCTAACTTTTGAACTGGAAACATCAAGGCAATTCATGTTGTCATATACTGAGTACTTGGAGTGTATGGGATGGCTTCACAGCCTTGGAGCCCTTCCGGATATATTATTTTATTCTGTATTGCAACAAATGCACTTATCCACTTATGAGCAGTTGACATTTGCTTTTTCAAACTCCTTGCTATGAATGAAGCAATTGTCCCCCCCCCCCTTCATGCTTTAAGAAGCTGGGGTTTCACAGGCACCACTGCTCAGTAACTTATTTCAGCTGCTTGGCACATTTTAGAAGGTGGGTTCATTTTCCTTGGCACAGGTGTGTGATGAAGCCCCTTTCTTTGCCTGAGGCAAACTAGGGCTTAGCGCAGGCATTTCCACATAGAAATTTACCGAGTCCCCACTGCCAACCAACCCCACCACTTTTCTTTCTTTTTTTGCCTAAGATTTAATCCTGATCAATTAATGTTTGCACAAGTCTAAACAATTTAATTGGTGAACACAAACTGACCTGACTTTTAGAGTCAACTGTCAGATATAACAAAGTCGGATTTTTTTGTCTTTATTGACAATTTGATGGGTGCATTTAGGGTTTTTCTATGCTCTGATAACATAAGGCATATATAGGTACAAGGGCAGTGCAAAAACAGATTAATGATTTGATGCCACACAACCTTGAGTTTGGTTTTTCTCCCATTCAGTTTAAAATACTGGTGATAAGGACTATTGCTTAAAATATGCGAATGACTTTAAAGAGCAAGACCTTTTCATATGTCCCACATATCACTATGTTTTGTGCAGCTCCAAACACACAATTATCAAGTACTTCGTTGGAATTGGGATAGGAGAACAGCTGTAGGTGGCTGTAGGTGTTTGGTGCCATGGAGTCCTATGCGGATGCTCAGAGCACAGTGCCCAGGGCTGTTTAGACTGTTGGCCAGAAGAGCCCCTGATCACATGACCATCTGACCACTTATCAGATGAGTGGTTGTCTTCAAGTTATTTTCTCTATGCATCTAGTTTCCTTAGACATATGTAAAAATAACTAGCTTGCTAGTCAACTTGGGTTAAAGTTCAGAGGTGACTACAAACAGGAAAAAGAAAGATAATTCTGCCAGCCGAGAGGAGACAGCTAGGGCTGCAGTGTAGGCATCTGGGTCTAGATCCTGGCCTTTTATTTTCAAGTCCTTTCTCTTGAAATGTCATTTCCCTGAGCCTTATTGAAAACAAAGAAACAGGCAAACAATAAAAATCCAAAAACCTCTGTACCAGTGTGGAATTGTTTTCTAGTAAATTAGATAATGTGTGTCCAGGATTTTGTATGGAGTCCTAGACTAAACTTAAGCTCTCGTGAGTGTATATGTGAGGGGAATTTAATTTTTGGTAAAGTGAACAGACTGGAGTATATTAAAGACAGAAGTCGGATGTCAGATTGAGAGGCTCTCCCAGAGGAGTGTTCTTTGGGAGTCATGTAATGAGCAGAGGCAGATTGCTGCCTGGCTATCTGAAACTAGGCAAAGAGACGGTAAAGCATTCTAGACTGCATTAGTATTTCTCAAATTTATTGGAGGATGTTTGTATTCACATATGGATTCTATTCAGGAAACCTGGGTACAGCGTCTCTTCTGAACACATAGCACCTTCTGAAGGATTTAATGCTCAACAGACCTACCACATAAATTTAAATATTTAAGGAAGGGTTGACTTCTTTTAATAACATTAAACTTTTGATCTTCAATATTTGCGTTTCTTGGGAGTCAAATCTGATATTAGATTAAGTGTTTTTTTAAATCAAATGAGTATGTGATTGAGAAAAAAAGCAAAGAATAAACAATTTTTACACCATTTGCTTATAACTTAAGAATCTAAGCAACCACCTCATAAGAAATAAAGTTGACAAACCATCTCAGGAAAATCATTTAAATTGCCTTTGGGGTAGATAATTCACTTTTTCTCTTGGGGGAAACAAACAGAATTTGAATCAAACACCCAAAGACGATTTGAATAAGGGGAATTATGGATTCGACATTCATTTTTGAATCTACAATTTATAGAATTAATTTAAACAGTGTAGTTTTATAAGGCATTCGCATCTTTTTCCCACTTCTCTTTTTTCCCCCTCACCCTTCCTCTCCCTCATTTTCTTGTTTTCCTTCTTAGATCTTTCTAATGTCAGACATCATACACGTGACAGTAGCCTGATTGTTTGAGAAAGTAATGGACGCTCAGAAATCTGTGCTCTTCCCACCGACTTGCTGTTTGTGGCTGTATCTACTTAACTAGGGCCTTGCAAAGGGAACTCATGAAGGGCTGTTCTCAGAGGCTTCCTTTCCATTGATTCTACCTACCTTTCCAGGGCTCTGGGATAGCTGGCGTACAAAGCACTTGACAGCAAGATTTCCTCTCTCAAATCTTATGTAGTTATTTGATGTAACAGTCTTCAAACGACTACTAGTTTACTAAATATAAAATGTATCAATATAAATTCGTTTTCTCTTCTGGGATTCTTCTCTTGTGAGGGGATTGACATTTCAAAAGTGACTTTCTTAATGGCGTTGATGTCATTGTACTTAGTAGCATGCCCCAAAGTACAACATAAAATGCTTGGAACGAATTCTCCTATATCCTTCTACCTCTTTTCATATGCAGTTTGTGTTATTTTGCTTTAATGCTCTTATTTCGTTGGCTTTATTTTACCTTCGCAAGAGATGAGCAGCATGTTCACACCATAGCTTTTTAAGATTAAAAAAAAAAAAGAAAAGATAAATGAAAAGTATCTCTAATAACTGATTGCCCCGGGGCGGAGAATGGTATTGGCCATCTCTGAGATTTGATTATTTATATGGTAGAACAGCAGAATTACTTCATTCAGAAAATTGCTGAGAGGATCACATGGGATATATACACACACATGGATCATGTATCTTTAGAGACTTAGTGTGACCACGGATTTTCTTGTTACTGTTATTGTTCATTCATATACTTAGTTTGTCTCTCTTCCATCGCTAATGCATCCCAGTCACACATGAGTACTCAAAGTATAAGCTTGTGGAGCTCAGGGTCATTTAAGAAAAAACAAAAATTTTTACTATATGTATATGTGTGTGTGTGTGTGTGTGTGTGTGCGTGTGTGTGTATTTCTATCCCACATTATAAATCGTAATGTATTTATTACATTATATACTTATTAATGTATTAAACAACATGTATTTAATAATAATGTCAAAGGAAAGAGCAATGGATAAAGAGAGTATCTGTGGTGCTAGGAAGAAATTGAAGTGGATTCTGCTGGGGTCATTCACGAAGACTTCACTTGTATTAAGAACCTACTTGAGAAGGACACTGACAGTAACCTTGGAACAGAGTTCCTCAAGCAAGCTTCCACAGTATTATGGAGGTGCACATAATAGCAGGGAGAAATCACCAGCTTTCACGTTCTTCCAACTGACTTTCCCATCTGGCATCTGTGTAGAGTGATAACTGCACTCACGTTGCTGGACAATCACCACCCACCCCCACCTCCAGAGCCTCCACTGAGGCTTAACACCCACAACACTGCTCCTTACTGTGCCCTTCTGACTGGCTTCCCAACCCTCTGCAATTACTTTAATTCAACAGAAATGGGAGTATTAAGATCAATAACTATTTATAATACCCACAAAGCTACTCCTTACTGCCCCCTGCTAACTCACTTCCCAACTCTCTAATTATTTTTAACTCGACAGAAAGGGGAATATTAAGAGCAGTAACTACTTACTAAATGTATCGAATAGAGGAAAATTTGAAATCTCAGTTGGGAGCAAGTTAAAATTCTTACAAATTTGCAGCAAGTCATGAGGGTTTCTTTCTTCTTATCTTAAGAAATCATCCTTTAAACACTTTTCAAAACCGAATACCCAAAGCTTGCTAGGAATTAAATGTCAAACTAGGCCTTTGGGGGATGGATATGATACCAAGCTCATTGGGGTTTCCCTACTCTGATAGACTTCACAATAGACTGCAATAAAAAATTTCTCATACATTCACGAAGCCAAAGCACATTATTCTTCCATAGCTGAAGCTTCTCTGACAGGAAATGATGCAGTAGGCCCATCTGGTGCCCACTCTCTTCACAGACCTAGATGTGACTGAACAGAGAAGGTCTCAGTCAGGTAGAGCTGCCTTTCATTTGATGACTGAATAAAAAAGAGTGTGTCATGTATATTTAGTAGAATACTTCTAAACCTAAAAAATAAAGACAGATTTGTTATTTGTAGTTCCATGAAGATAACTGGAAAAGCATTGTGCTAAGTGTAAGAAGCCAGGCATAGTTCTTACATAAGTGTGCAATTTAAGCAACTAACTTATAGCAGTGACGCATAGCATGGCAATCACTGGAGTATGGTGCACGGATGAAGGAAGCCATGATACTAAACAATACCAAAGAGCAGAAAGGCACAGGGACCGGATATGCTTTGAAATGTATTGCACAACATAGTGGGTATACTGAGAGTGTTTTGTGTTTCAAAACCAGTAAGACAATTTAAAATGTTGTCACCACAAAAATCATTGGCACTTGGGGTGATGATTTTGTTAAATCACCTGATTTGTCTATTCTGTATTCTATTCACAAACCATAATAAGGCTACTTCATATCTGATAATTCCATAGAGTGTAATTTGTCAATTGATGATGAAAAAGTATTTTATTTTTATCTAATTAAAACATTCCTTCCTCTTTTCTCCCTCCAAGTCCTCCCATGTATTTTTGCTTACTCTCCTCTAAGTTAATGACCTTCCATTTTAATAGTTGTTATTTCATGCATATATATATATATATATATATATATATATATATAACCTGTTCAGTCTACTTGTTAGTTGTATACATGTTTCAAATACGGTTCTTTTGCTACTAAACAACAAATTGCTGTGAGGTTCTCTTGGGAAGATGACTTCTGCTCCCAGATGCCTCAGTTGCCTATAATTCTTTACATAGTGCTAAGGCCTTGTGGGGCTTTCCCCTAACTACTTTGTCATGTCCATTGGTGTCATCTGTGTGCAACTCACATTTGGGTACTCATAAAATTCTAAAGGAGACAGTTGAGCAGGATAAAGGATCAAATGAAGTGTCTTTGGGTAGATTTGTCAAAAAAAAAAAAGGAGGTAATCTTAGATGAGAGAATGGAATGACAAATGGTTCCTAACTTTGGAGCTTTGGAAGTAGGAGAGTGACCCTTCTCAAAAGAAGAGCAGAGTGACTGTGGTGTGCAGGAATATATGACCAACCCTCACAACACCATTCCATTGCGAGTGATGACCGCAAGAATCAAGAAGTATGACAAACCCTCACAACTCCATCACATTGGAAGTGATAGTCACTGGAAACAGGAGATATGACCAACCCTCACGACTCCATCATATTTGGTGTGATAATGGCAGGAAATAAGAGATATGACCAATCCTATCACAATTCTATTCCTTCACAATTCTATCATATTAGAGTAAAACAGGTCAAGATTTCAGCGATGGGGAATAAGTACCATTGGCATGATCCATCATGAATAAGGGAGAGAACTACACCACTGTGCAGGAGGACACTTTCTTTGGTTGGTTTTTCTTCACTTGCTTTTCTGTAACAATGCTACAGAGACATAGAACAGATGTTACATAGTTCAGAATATTTTCATTATTTTTACAAGGGCTGCATAATTATATGATGAATAAGCATAATTTAAAATGTTAATTAGGACTGGCTTACCAGGTAAAAGCAATTTTTGCCCAAACCTGATGAGCTGAGTTTGACACCCCGAACCCACAATGTAAGCCAGGAACCGACTCCTGAACACTGTCCTATGATCTCAGTATCTGTGCCATGGCCACTTGCAGCCACCCACCCACAAGTACAATAACTTAATAAAATAATGAATAACTATATTTTTCAAAGAATACAATTTTAAGTTAGTTGACAACATATCAAAATGGACTTACTAGTCTTCTCAATGCTCAGTGTCAGTATTTTTACCTGAACTAAGTAATGAAGCCCTTGGCATTGAACAAAGCCTCGAGAGTTATACTGATCTGTGGTTATGAATATAGAATTTGTACTATATCAGGAAATGCTTGAAAAATAATCTTTCACACTTAGAAATGATATCTTCCAAGAAGTAGAAATTATTGAGAGGAAGATCTACTAAGTTTTCTTTCTAGATGAATCTGTGCTGGCAGGGTGCAATCCATGGAAAGGTATACTTGAATTACATGATCAAGAGTCATAACAGTGGTTCATAAGTTTCATCACACAGCAGAATTGATTGTTTTAGTAAAGTATAAACTTCCATGACTCTGACTTAATTTAAGACTTAGCAGATCTGCCTGAATAATTTCCCTGCCAATTTACCAGGTATAACTGTTGCCAGTCCAGAAACCCACTTTGAGAATGTGCAGTGTTAACTTTGAAGATTCTCAGATTGTCTTGCTTGCAAGATTAACAAGTTAATTGGACATGGTTTTGCACACTTCTATGGATGGATGAGACTGCATGCTGCAGCAAGAAAAGAAAAGGAAGAAGAGAGGGAGGGAGATAGAGGGGGCACAAAAAGAAAGAGAGGAGTATTTTCCTCAGAAAACAGAGATGAGAGGGCTGCAACTCTCTCACATTCTCCACCTTGATGGACATTTTACCCCTGACTGGCTTAGACTTCCAGGAACACACACAGGAATTAAAAAATAGCCAGGGCTAATTCATTTTTCCAAACAATGGATGTGGAAATGTTAAAATACCAATTATTTTAGGTTTTGATTAAATATCATTTTCACGTGTTGAATTTTAATAATGAATTTTCTATTACTTCCCCCTATGTAACTTCTACTTCAACACTGTTTTGCACATATGCAGATACTATTACATTAGATACTATTGGGCACTGATATACTTTCTTTAGGTCATGGTACAGGTGAAGGGGAAAATGAGGGATTTTCAGGGTCAACTAATAAGGATCCTTCCTCAGCCACGTGTTGGCATCTTACGTTGCAGATAACCCTTCTTTAATTTATCTGAAGCCCCATTTCCTAATTGGTTAAATCATATCTGTGATATGTTGGGTGTTCAGAAACGATGATATAGTCGATATGATTGCAGGATTGTTGTAGTATCATCTATAAATCTAACACAGAAAGCCATTAAACACCCAGATTAGATGAATTACACGCCAGGCTCAACCTCAGTAGTTGTCCAATCCCATAAAAATACATCAGGTGATGTGGCCCTGTGAGGAAATGCAGTTGGGTGATTAAAGATGCTGGAGGTTTAAATCCATCCCAGCTCTGTACAGGAGGTAGCTGCTTTGCCAGGCACAGGGGAGCTACTTGGTCAGAGGCCACCTGTTCTGCCACTTCAGTTCACAGATGAGAGGTGAAGAAACGAAAATATGGTTTCCTATGGAGAGTGCCCGGCCTCGGGAATTCACTTCCAAGTGGTTATTTATTCTGTTGACGCTGACTGAGGTTGTCAAGATCAAAAAAGGTAAAGGATGACTTTGGAACACAAAATGTTCTATCCAACAGAGAATGTAGACATCACAGTGCTATTAATCAGGGCAGTCGAGCTGAAAGTGACTTTAATGACAGGGTTTAGAAGGCAACACAACTTGGATCTGACTACAAGATGACTCACAGTTGTAGGAGAACAACCTCAGCTGAACTGCGTGGCCAAGGTACTGTAATTCAGTTATTGGAAGCATGCGGTCTGTTTGGATGGTTCACTTATCTCTTTTCTTCATCCCCAGCCTTCTGCTTGATCTCTTAACTCATGTCCATCCTTGGAGCTAGATCATCACCAGGGTGTGTGTGTGTGTGTGTGTGTGTGTGTGTGTGTGTGTGTGTGTGTGTGTGTGAACAAGCTTAGGGCTTTTAATGCTAAAAATGTGACAGACATAGTCTGTTTTGAGGATTTATAGTTCATGGCAAGGTAAAGGTGGCAGGTTATGTGTCAAATTATAATAAAGCAAAATCAAGACTCACAGAGACACAGAACATGTGATGGCCACCATGGATGGTGCCTTGAATGTTGTATGTTTGCTATAAGAGCAGATCATGAACTGGTAATAATGGATTCCACTTTTTACTTTCTGAGTTGTAGTCTATTATATTCCCATCAGTCCATCTCCCTGTTGTTAACATTTTATAGTTCAGTGAAGGCAGTACCTAGCTTATAGGATATTCTCAGAAAATACTATTGGCTCATGATTGGAGTCATGTGGATCAGCAGTATCTATGTTCAGCCAGTAAAAGCCGTTCTTGAGAGCATAGCAGGACATCTCTTAGAAAGTGGTAAGATAATATTTATTCAGGACACAGTTGTGGTTTATACTCTGCTGAGCATTTTACTTATTTTATTTGATTATATAAACAACCCTAAGAGCTGGCCTTTATACCCAGTTTCCAGATAACTAAACAGGAGAGTTGAGAATACATAATTTGCCAAGGGCTACAGAGCTAGAAATTTGTACAGCCATATGAAAGGCCATGCTATATGACATCATTCTTGGGAAGGTGACTAAATATCCAACACCCTGGATAGGGAATGATGACAGAGCAAAATCCATCACCATCAATGACTTTTATTGGAATTAGTTACAGGGTTATGGAAGGGGGGTTCATTATTGGAGCAGATCTGGCTCAATGACAGATGCATCACCAAAGCCCACCCAAGCATGGGAGACAGCTCACAAAAGCTGGGACTCTGGCACATGCCAAACAACCTGCAGGCAGTTTCAAGAGGTTGTGCAGTGTCCTTTCCTGTAGCTCAGTTGCTCTTAACCTCTCCCAGGCAGCTAGACTGGTCTCTGCTTCTTCCAAGCGCAGCCTTTGTCTAGATATCTTTCAGCATCCTTGCCATTTTTATGTGTTTTGAGAGGGCATGGCCTAGTGCATCTGGTCACTTTCAGGGACTTCCTGAGCTTAACAAGTATACTCAGAGGTGCTATGTTTAAACCACCTCTACAAAACCTGATTGTTTCACCTCTTTTCTAGCATACAGTGTCTTAACTAGCTTCCTTCCAAAATGGAAGGTTTTAATCTCAGAGGAAATGCCTATACAGCAGAGTACTAGCTCATTTATTACTGGAGAGCCTGCTCTTCATTTTTAAAATATTAATTGAGTAGTTAATTTCCTACTTATTCATGTTACATCCCACCCACTGCCCCCTCCTGGTCACGTCCTTCCCCAAACCTTCCCTCATTCCCCACTCTTCTTCTCTGGGAGGGTGGGGCCTCTCCAGGTATCCCTCCCAACCCTGGCATTTCAAGTTTCTGCAAAGCTAGGTACTTCCTCTCCCACTGAAGCCAGATTAAGCAAGCCAGATAGTAGAACACATCCCATATGCAGGCAGCAACTTTAGAGATAGCCCCCATTCCAGTTGCTCGGGACCCACATGAAGGCCAAGCTGCACATCTGCTGCACATGAGCATGGAGGCAGAGGTGCCCTTCATGGTTTCATCCATCCATGTGTCTCTGTTACTACTCTGTCCCTCTACCCATACACTGTTAGATCTTTCACTGTCTCACTTCCTCTTCTAGTCATTCACTACCCTCATGGAGAACCAAGGCACGACTGCAACCCTGGATGTAAAATTCAATTCAATATTGCCAATGCTTATTGAGAGTCATGTAAAAATAAGGCACAGGAACACCGTTACTCCACCGGATACCACACATATTGCCAAGTAAGCAACTGTAGTGTAGGGACTGCTAGGACTCACTGTGGACATTTTGGAACCATGAGGACAAGAAGAGTAAAGGAGTCCAGGTCTTTGTCTCCTCACCACTGGATGCCACAATGAGGCCCTGTCTCTTCCCACTCTCTCTGCCCAGCAAATGCTGTTAGAAAGCCTGAGACAAACTCATAGCAGCTAGATGGGTACCTGTTAAATATTCTGAGAGGTATTTTACCTGGACACGTGACACTACACATGCAATCATACATTTTTCCTGGACATGTGACACTGCACATGTGGTCAGACATGAGAAGAATGCATATAGTTCTTCTTGGTTAATGGATATTTTCAGAAGAATCAAAGTAAAATAAGGTATGGAAAGTGGTTCAGAATGGGTGGATAAAAAGCCTTGAATGTTATATCAGAGGCAATCCTTGATCCATGGATTAGCAAGGGAGATAGTTTATGTCCCAGATGGAAATAAAAAGAGGGAGAATACAAAACCTCCAATGTTCTGCTGCGTTAAACCCATGGGACTTATGTGCCACAGATTTTCTTACAGCCTGAAGTTAGGGACATAGGATGGGAAGAAATAATTCTATTAACATCACACTTAAGAACACACACTGGCGGTAAGCCCGTGCTGTATTTGTCCCCAACGAGAATGTTAATGCACTGGTTCGTTCACTGTACTAAAGCATAACTTTTTCCCCATGAACTTCTTAGTCATCCTAGGGGTGCTGGAAGTCTCCTAACCTAGAAGTGAAGTAAGTACATGAAGTAGAGATACGTTGTTTTGAAATGATTTCTCTTGTTCTTAAGTGCTTGGATTCTCTCTTTGGTGAGGGATGATGGGATGAGGGAGAGGCATGAGGAGAGAAAATGGTGGTTTACAAATTAGCTGTACGAAACCCCTGAAATGCCACCTTACTCGTTACAACTTAAGAATTTTCCTACACTACAAGCTTTTTCTTGTATAGATACTGCACCTGCATTTCAGGAAACAATACAACCTTCATCAATGCAAAAACACCTCTTACCCTTAGAGAACTGAGCAAAAACATTTATTTTCTGAGTCAAATATGAAAGACCATTGGCCCAGGACTGTAGACTCAAGTTGCCCAAGATATGTCCCAAAGAGGAAGTGGATAAGTGAACCTTTATCCTCACAGAACAAAGGAAACTCACAAATCAAGGTGTTTTCCAGATACTTTGGTGGGAGTGTCAGAGACACGGGTTATAGAAAGATGGGGAAATCTTACAGGTATTGTCTGGTCAGTTTTTGATTTTGTTTGGTAGAAGCAAACACTCCTCGAATTTAAGGCACTGTTGTTTGGAAATAGTTTAAATGATTCTTTTTAGCAGAAAGTGGTTTTTGTTATTTTAAGTGTGTTAAATTGAATATTAATTGAATACATCACATCAGATGAACTTATCTGTCCCTCCACTCCTTCCCTCCAGGAAATGGGAGAGTTTATTCCATTTATTAAACTGACTGCTTAACACATACGGTTGACCATACCCCAAATGTGGCAAACCAGACAAACCAGCATCACTGAAGGGTGTGTGTGGTCTTAATACTTCCTTCTTTCTTGGAAGGTGACCCTACCAGCTCATTGCTTTTTGCCAGCTTGCTGTGTCCAGAGAATATAGGAAGTTCTAAGGTGACTTCCAGACTTGGACTCATCATGATCATTGCCCTCCAACAGCATGCAGACATCTACAGGTCACGTACTCTTTCCCTCTGAAATGTCCTGTGTGCTGCAGTCACACAGTTACCTAGTGGGAGACACATGCAGCTCAGTGGCGGGGGGGCAAGGTGAGCAGGCAGAGGGCCCTAGGTTGGATTCTCTGAACTGAAAATAAATGAATGAATGAGTGCATTTCCTAGCTGTTCCTCACGGAGGAGTCTGTAAGTGGGCTTCTGTTGCTGCTGACCTCTGACCTCATCCATGCTGTGTTTGTTGCTCTCTCACACCACTCCTTACCAGCGCTGTAATCCATTGCTCACTTCGTTGGTTTCTATTTTTAAGTAAAGGGAGAAGCACAGCCCTTGAAATTAAATTTTACTTAACCTAATTTTCCTAATAAAGAATTGTGTGTGTGTGTGTGTGTTTATACCCCAAGCCACATTCCTCAAAATATATTATTTCACAAATCGCAAGGAAAATTTTACCCTAAAGATGTCATCAAAAAGCAATATTTCTAATGTATCTTTTCCCTCAAGTTTTA